>NC_141857.1:1226000-1532500 GCF_024713525.1 Acromyrmex echinatior | reverse complement strand
AAAGTATTATATCCAGAGTTAATATACTGTCAAAAGAAATTTGTGATGCTTCGGTAAACTTTTAAAACTTGTATGGTTTGCAGGTGGTGGCCTGAATTAAGTAGCTAAAAAGAAGATTAGCCGATTAGCGATTGGAGATGTTTTACTCAATAAGAGATTATTTTGAAGATGTCGTAAATCGTATTTTATCTGATCATTTTATTCAGAGTTTTTCACTCGCTAAGCAACTTTCAGATGAACGTTCTGTTCACAAATACATGTTTCACGTATACTCCACTAACGTATACGGGTATCTGCCGTCTCCGCCTAACGTTAATTTACTGCAAACCACGTCCTGTTGCCCCTGAATGGGATCCCCGTGTCGGGGACGCTAGGAAACAGTCCAATGGGCAATGAATGCGAGCTTTATCTCACTCTCTGTGTTTTGGCATGTGGAAGTTTGCCTACAAGAATCTCTCTCTCTCTCCCCTCTTTCTCCCTCCTCTTCCTCTCCCTTTCTCTCTCTCTCTCTCTCTCTCTCTCTCTCTCTCTCTCTCTCCTCCTTCTCCTTTTTCTTTTTCTCCTTCTCTCATCTCTGCACGTAACTCTCATCCTTCCTTAATCCTCGACACGCGAGCGCGTGTGCATGTGCGTGCCTATCACATCATGCATACTTATGCACTCGCACAGATGAACGATATAAGCGGATAATACTGAGACGATGTGCCCTAGCGACTTCACCTTCCTTTCTATGTACGATCGGACGCCGCGCCAAGATGCAAGTGGACTCGCATTATTCATTCAACGTACAAACCTTGCGAGCGCGGGACCGGTCCGATCCTCGTGGTACCTGTCTTAACTGTGGCAAGATGCAGTCCGTTCGCGCAATCCACCGCTGTACGACGCGCTTGCCATTAATTATCTGGGTATATGCTTCGAAGATTTGAAGCAAAAGCCGACTTCGGTCGTCTTAACGAGCCACAGAACGCTCCGATCGGGAATCGATGTTAACAGTGCAGTATTGAACTCTAACCAATACCATTAAAGGTACGGATTGGGATAGATTTTGTATCGTTTGAGAGATTAATTTAAGGAAAGGTTCTCTTCATCAGAGGAACTTTATCACAAAACATATTTAGTTACGTATATAATTATCTTAATAGGTTATTAAACTCTTAATCTTTTTTTTATAATATTAGGTGTTGGAATTAATTCGTAGCGTTTTATAAGTGATGGGAAGTACTTTCATTAATGTATTTTTTAATGCTCATGTGAAATAAATAACATTCTTTCATTAAAAAACGCTACGAATTAATTCCAACACCTAATATATAAACTATACTTGAAAGTGAATAAATTTTAATCCTTGTTAAATTTAATCTTGAAGAATAAATTTTCGAAAAAAATAAATTCTTAAATATAAGTTTTTAAAATATTATAAAATATTCAGAAATGCGTAATTTTATATCATAAATATAAATTGAAAATTATAAATCAAGTATAAATTAGCTTTATTTAATAGATATTTAATGAATGACGAAAATATAATTCTATAAATATTTTCGTCAAACGATATTTATAAACATGTTTATCAAAACGTGTATTGTCTGTATTTAAGACAGAGAAGTCTTGTATAATAAAGATCATAATAAATTTACCTTTTTAAAAAAAGGTAAAAAAAGCATGCAAAAAGCACAAGTGTGTGCTCCTCTCAGAAAACCTATTACATAAATTATTATACGCGTATGTGTGCTCCTTGAAGAAAAAAATAACTTCTTATAAACCTATTTTCCAAACTATCAAAGGATATAATAATAATTTTTTTTTTGAATATATGAAATCTTTAAATTGTCCCAATTATAAACAGAAAATACATTCCGTTGAAACACTAATGTTATATAACTACTTTTAAATAAAAATAAGAACATCTAATTAAAATAAAAAAATTTTAATATAAAAAATTTGACGCTAGCAAATTTGCTTGGTCTAACTACGTCTACTATGATATTAACGTACAAAAATAGAGGCCAACTAAAATTTTCACCCGAGTCCAAATGATTCACTCATATAGTTGGGGGTCAAATGTAATTATTTCAAATGCTGTGAAAAATATACTGAAGATGAACAAATAAGAAAATCAAAACGTTTATGTACGTTTATATGAAGACTTGTTTAATAGATAATAACTACTATAACTTACACATAAAGACCTTGCGTTTGGCTTTTATGCTTCTATTTTTAATTTTAACTATTGTCATTTATACTGCTTATATCATATTTGCCACTATAGTCACACTAAAATTGTAAGACTTTGGATCTTGTGATATCAGAATTTCACTCATTGTCAGATACATTGATGAAAAGGCACTATCAATGTGGTATTTGAGTGGAATTCTGATAAAAATTACCAATTCGACTTGCAATTAGTAAATAAATTGAGAGTTGTCAAAGAAAGAAGTATCAAATGGAAAGAAGTATTAAATTACTATACAATGACAGATTAATTTATGATTAAAATAAAAAAAAACAATTCATCCAAGTTATCTAGCAACTAGATATTTGTTACAAAAAACATAAATACAAATTTAGAAAATGGGTGGAAGTGCAGCACTGTTTTATAACAATTTTTCATTCAAAGCTCATTTCATATTTATGTTGCTGAAATATTATATAATGTTTATGATATTTAAAATTAGTGTGATTCAAATATAAAGAGGAATTGACAACTTAGCGAGCCAATAAAAAACTGGTTACTATATGGTGTCACTCTTATTATAAAGTCTGTAATCATAAAATCATTTAACTTTTCCTAAATTAATTTTCTAATGTTGAAGATTTTATAAAGCAATATATTAGCGCATTAAGAAAAATAGAAAAAAAATTTAATTTAAAAAAGTTAATAAATTGAAGTTTAAAAGTAACTAAATTAAATTAAAAGTTAACTTTTTAATTTTTTTTTAACTTTTAACATTTTAACTAATTATTACCCAACCCTGATTCTAATAGTATCAAATATTATCTAAAAAATCAGACAAAGAGCAAACCTTCAGTGTACGACGCGGAAGGGAGATAAGGGAGTGTGAACGGTAGGAAGGTCAGTCGTTAGGACAATTAGACGAACAGAAAAGTTCCATTGCAACCGTGTACCTTATTGGCCATTGTTACAAGAGTCGGAGTGACAGTTACTAGTTTTCTCCATTACTCAATACCGTTCGCTAATTTCCGCAAATTAGCATATACGCGTCTCGCTCAGGGGTTGAATTTTATATTTGTCGCCGAAAAATTCACGGCTATAAAAGCCATTATCTTCACTTATTCATACCATCAGGCCAGTACGCATCCCTGATAATAAGCACTTGATGATAAAGTAAATCAGTTCAGATAAAGAGGTGCACAAATGTGCTTTTTCCAAGAGCTTATATGTGTATATATTATATATACGCGTAATCTACTTAATGACAAGAAATCAAAATGAATTCTTGGTAAAAGAAAACAAACAATTATTATCTTTCTTTGAACATTAATTTCTGGTGAATAGCATTAATCTAGCACTTATATCATTGATACGCAAAAAATTACGCCGAATTTTATAGGTCCACTTCGAATTTTCGTCTATCATTTAAACCTTTATATCGATAAGTATATTTATAACTCTGATTTTTTTATTTTCTGTCTTTTTACGTTGTGCAATTCTAATTATTCTCTATATAAATGTAATGGAATATGTTTAAAGGGATAAATCCGATTAAAATCACAATAGATTTATGACAATCCATTACATATATCAATGAATCGACAGATTATAAAGAGCCTGGGTGCATTAGACGCGTAGTTTCATGGCAACGGCCTTAATCCATAACGCATGTATTTGAAGCCTAATACCAGCATGTCATAAATCTATTATATGCCGAGGATACGTTACGAAGAGAAATCGGGCATCGGCTCGCAATAGTTTTGATTTATGAAATTCTAATGCTCCTGCGAGTAACAGTTATGCAGCATAGGTATATCTATCTATACGAAATTTGCCGCCGCACAATCAAGTTAAATGTTAAATAAATAGATTCAATGAATAGATCACAAAACTGGAACTTTTGCAGATCGATACTATAATCAATTCACAATTATTAAATTTGTTCTTGTCTGTGATCCATTGTTTTTTATAAGCATATTTCTTTAAAGTTATGATCGTTTCTTCTTTTATCTTTGTAGTTTGTGATTTCTAAAATAAAATTTTCCTTCTGCTTTTTAACGATAATTAAATGGCGAGAGGTAGTATGATTTCAGAGACCTTGAAGTGGCGTATAAAATTTTGTCAAACCTTCGATAAATACTCTAATTTCGTGTTAATCAAGTAAGAAAAATGCAATTTTTCTCTTCATTTTTATTAAGGCAAGATTTAAAAAACTTCCAATTTTATAAAAAAACATGAAATTTCTATCAATAAAATTTATCCTATAATAATATATTATAATAAGACAAAGTCTGAATAATGCATTAAAAAAGATGAATTTTGTTTTAATATAATGTGTAATTCTCAATTTTCTATTTCATCTTATATACGATAAATTCGTATAAGAGTACTTAAAAGAATATTTAATATTCGTCCCACCAAAAGAATTGAAAAGGGGAAATAAATTAAATAAAAATGAAAACGTCACACATTAACGACAATTTCACGATTAGATTAGCAATTAATAAGCTGGCAGCATTTCCTGTCTCAAAAATTAAAGTTTATCTGACTCGGCATCAATATCCTCCTACTGTGAAGCCAAAATTATCCGGCAGAAACTGTGTTAAATTCAATTTAACGTCTTTAATGGACAGTAAAGAATTAAAACTCGAAAATTCGATTCCCAGCGTCAAAAGCATGAATTACGGCGTGGAGAGCTTTTAAAGTTGAAATTCTTGATAGCACCTTGGCAACTGCCTGGACTAATCCGCAGAAAAGCTCAAGCTGCAACGACATCGATGTCCTTTCAAAGGGGTGCACTACACGTGCGCCATAAAGTCGTCGAACGACGTCCCGGTGGCCCTTCGTGGCCGCGAGTAATCCTCGTAGATTGGCGCGGCACAATAATTCGTCTCGTATCGGTCTCATGGGGCTGAACCCGGGGTGTTAAACGAGCGATATTTTTTCTCCGGAAATACCAGCATGGGTCGCCACTGCACCTGTCCTGCGATCTATCTAACGAGAGGAGTTTCGCGCCAGTTTAGTGCGGCATCCTTTCCATTCCCAGCTTAATTCTGCAAATGCGGTAATCGTAGACTTCGACGCTTGTGCTTGAAAACAACAAAGAGATCGTCGGAAATTATTAACGTCATATTAATGTGAAATGGTCGCAATTACGATGTGAAAGATTATAAATTAATATTGACATTCTTTATGATATATTATTGTCTTTATTTCATTGCTGTTTGATATAATTTGACGCTTTCTCCACTTTATCGCTTCGTCGTTCTGTTTATCATAATCTATTTATCGGAAGTAGTAACGTTTCCAAAGTGATTTATATCGACGCGATTCAATTCTTCTAGCAAGGACTATATCGCCATCCTATATATCGCAGATCAATGCTGATATTTTCTTTATATCTTTTATACGTCGCTGCTTTTATACGACGTTAAAATGAACAGCCGCTGCGCGGCCGTAGTAAAACCACAGTAAATCGATGTATCGTTGTGAAAACGACACCCAAGGCGTACGAGAGGATGAGTTGGAAGCAGCGGACGCGTCGCGACGTCCGAATGTCGCACTCGCGCGACGCTTATCTTGACACAAATGTGTCTTTTCCGGCGGGCAAGTGTTGCTTAGAGGAAAACTTGAGAACGTTATGGTGTGCACCTGATATCACACATACTCGAGATCTTGATTGTAAAATATTCACGACGTGGACGAGGCTCTTTATACAAACGTCTAGTTTACGGGACAGATTTCCGTATGTATATACGTACGTATAGAGTTAATGATACATATCATAACAGAGGATCCCGTTTACATTCGCATGGTGGACGTTCAAATATTTAACAGCGCTCGTGTATTTACTCAGACACGTTGCATTGTTGGTATAACACTCTGCGACTGCGTTTGGCTCTTTGACAAAACGATCCCGCCCGGATACTCTTTTTATTTGTACAATCTGCCAATTGCCCAAAGATATCGTCATTGAAATCCAGCATTTCATGGGAGAAAGTGAGATGTAAATGCGAGAACAGATTCAAATTTTTCAATTTTTTTCTTTTTTAAAGTCGATTATATAGTATGTATCCTATCTGAAAATTAACATTTAAAAGAATGTAGATTAAAATTTTACGAAGAATAAAAATAATGTATAAATTGAACTGTATAAATTGGATTAAAATGAATTTTTCGACATTTATGGATACATTTTTAAATTCATAATTTTTTATTAAATATAATAACGGAAAAGTAACAACTTTGTTGTCGGAATCGGATGCTGTAGCACGTGATGTGCCTAATGGAACATGGAAATGCATGAATAACTGTACGTGAATAACTGTACGTTTTTTATCGCGAAAAATGTCGAAAAATACATCGCTGTAGCCCAGCTAGAAATTAATCCGATATGTCGCGAGATATATGTACATGACTCATTGCGCTACGCGGATTCATTGTTTCCCGTGTTGGAGAGAGTAATCCTTTCGATGAGACAAGCGTAACATCGAGAGATGAACTCAAAGCTATGAAAAAAAATAACAGGATCTTCTAACGAAAGCTCATCAGTCGCTTAATTAAACGCCCAGATATATATATATATATATATATTCCTACAAAATCTTCGTCGTTTCATTGTTCTGGAAGAGATGGCAGATACGCGTAAGGAACAACAATGATAAACACGGAATAGCCGTGAACGGAGGAAGGTGAGAAGGTACTCGAGGTAAACGTAAACAATTCCCAGTACAATTAGGAAACGTTTGTCCGCCTGTGTTTGTTGAAGGATCAGTAACCAGCTTGGGTAACGCCTAACTATCTGTCACTGGGCGACCGAGTGACGATTGCTTGGTCATGCGGAAAATTTACGGATGGTTTATAACGCACGGTAAGGACAACAGCGGAAAGGCAGCACAATAAGAAGAAAAATCGATAATATCATATAATGATTCGATTCATTGAGACATCTAGTCATCATTATTATGACATTACGCAATTTACTGTAAACGGCTGATTTAAATCTTATCTAGCAAATGTTATTGTGAAAATCGATTTTTATTAGATCGATAACTATCATAGGTCGTAATCATGTGTAAAGAATTGATATCTGTATAATTTAATAATCTAAATTATATAATAGTAGTTAAGATTATGAGATAATCAGGATACAGGAGGCAGAGTCTCGCAATTATTAGAGGTAGATTGATACTCTTATTCTAATTTTTCGTTATATGATTAACTTGTGATTAAACTTAATCTGATATTCCATCCATTGAGCTTTACCTATGACATCATTATAGATAAAGTTCATTAAATAAAATATCAGATGAAATTCATTAGATAAAATATCATGGAGAAAATCACTGTAAACGTCCGAAAACATAGTAGTGGAAGGATAACTTTGAGAATTTTTTATAGTTAAATAATTAAATAGAATAAGTAATAGAAATTTGATTTAAAGGCCTTTAATGCATATTTTAAAGATACAAAACAATTTTTATTTTTAAACAAAGAAATGGGCTAATGAGAGTACAGTTTAACAATGCGCAAATTAATAATTTTTTATAATTTATTCATTAAAAAAATGTATATAAATGATATGAAATTTTTTAATATTTTTTTTACGTCAAGATGGTGACATTGAAGCTTTGCAAGTGAAACTGCTTTTTTTATGGACCTCTGCGGCTTTAAGTACTGCACTAAAGAGAAAAAGCAAATTTTTGTTTATAATCTACATTAAATTTGCTAAAAGTATACATGTATATATTGAAGTATTGATTTTTCTAGAAATGGTGAACATTTGTAAATAAAGTTTTATTTTCACTAAAAAAAATTCAATAAAAAAATATTTGCAAAAAAGTTTTTAACCGATTGAAAAAATCATATGTACTTCTCTACAGAATTTAGTTTAGCAGTTACTGTAAAAATTTTAAGTGGACCGGATAAAATTTATTAAAATTATGCTGAGAGCCAATTGAAAAAAATGTAGTTTTAAGAAAAACGTGTTTAAAGTTTTGAGTAATTTTCATATTTAACTATAGAAATTTTTAATTTATCTTTACTTTGTAATGCCTGCACCATATAACTTTCCACATTGATGTTTTCTTTCTGTTCCGCTTTCCTGAAAGATGTGCAGGCTTTACGAGCATCCGCGAGCAAGCGCGCATCAGCCTGGAAGCAAAAATCATAACAATTATGACCCACAGTGTTACAACACCTGTATAATTTCCATTATCCTTGACAATCCGTCATTAAAAGTACAAATTATTTGCGGCAATATCGACTATTTTTTGATCACCTGAAGACGTTTCCGGAGCGATCGATCACACAGTCGAATTGAAGCTTTCATTATTATTTCGCGTAAAGCCTCCTAAACGATTGAGTAAGTCGTCCCTGTTCAAATTTTTATGCACTAGCTTCAAAACAACGAAAAGAAAGAGGCGTTTTATGCTAGTATTCATGTAAACTGTCCGAGACCTTTGCTTTCTGCCATGAGCACCACGAATCCGCACCATTCGGGCATTTATTGTGTTGCGGCATTTCATCTATTGAAACTTTGTGATAAAGAGTTGCCCAAATGTCGTTCCGCATTTTTTCAATAGAATTCAGATTTCTACGAATGGCCAATCCATAATATACAGTGAGTTTGTCGATTAATTTGCCGGTTAGCTTGTCTTTTCCGCTAAGACCTTTTATGTTCTTTAAATTCTGGAGGCGAGTATCCATACGTTTCTGTATATGGTTGATGCATTCTTTTTTACAATTTGTAACATCTTTATAAGATTCAGCTATCTAATAATCTATAATTCCTTCAAAAGTTTTGCTATCTCCATCAACAATAATATACATATTTAACATTATGGAGATCTTCGAATGTAAAAACATCTCGATAGTGGCATTCACTTCCATGTTTCTAGCTGACCCCTCATGATTCGCTGAGCACTGCTCCAAATGTGATTGAGCCCATTCTTCGTATTTTGTAATATCCTTTTTCTTTATTCAAAAATTAGGCCTTACAGTATTTCGATTTAACAAAAATATCGACTACTTTGCCAGTGGACCATCTGATTAGCACAATTAATCTATTGAGCGACGAAAATCCCCGCTTTCTCTACGATCCATCATCGGACATAGTAATTCCATTCGTCTGTCCTTTTTCTATAAATTTTTTCTTTTATCTTCTCAACTTCACCTGCTTTCTTAATACATTTCGTACGAATAGCTTCCGTTGCAATAAGAATATTATTAACGATAAAATTATAACATGGTTGAAAAACCAGCCATGGGAGATCCATAAATGCACAAAATTTAATAATACCGTTTAAGCCAATTCCCAATAAACGCATCGCAAATATTATTCGGCGGTTAACATCGAAAGCGTTATTAATTAAGGAACAACTATTTATATAAACTTTTTCGCACTCTTCACAAGTAATTACAAGTTTGAAGCCTAAACCACGCTTGTTCGCGTCTGTAAATGTTACGGCCTTTACTCTATACTTTCTAAATCTCTGAAATCTCACTCGAAGAGACTGAAAGCCTGTTTCCAAAAAGAGTGAATATACGGCCATTCTTGTTCAAGAATGGCAGATTTTCACTCTTTTTAAAGTGAGATTTACTCTTTTACTCTGGAATGAGATTTATTCCGAAAGAGTGAAATCTCTATCCCTTTTTTTGAGTGAGGCTCTTACTCGTCTAGCCTGGTATTTCATTCCAAAAAAGGGATTAAGATTTCACTCCTTTGGGGTAAATTTTATTTCAAAAAAGTAAATCTTATTCTAAGAACAGTGAAAATCTGCCACTCTTGAAAAAGAGTGACCATATTCATGGGCGGCGACTTTTATGGGATGTGTGTGCAGTATTCCACACATCAGAATTTTTTTATGTGTGGAATTCCACTCATGAGAAATTCTTCATGAACAATTTGAAAATAAATAACAAGTGTTAAACTAACAATAGTTAAATTTTTTTGGAACTTTTATTTCAATTAAAATTTCAATTACACATACTGAAAGAACCGAGCGTGGCCAATAAAATATTCACGCAGTTCTCTTTTGTAGTTCGTATTTTTCTCCGCCAAGAGCGTTAATCTATAATTTTTCGTGCACATCTTAGCAACTAAACTTTATTTGTTTCAGAATATACGAATTCATATTCGTATATACGATAATATTCAGCAGCTACAGTGCACTCCGAGATTGCTGAAACTTTAGATATTAATGTACTTATGAATGAGTTCATTAAAAAACTAAAATTCGGAGTTCAACGTTTGCACTACGAGATTAAATTTATTAAATTTTTCCATTAAGTTTTATTTTATGAATTTAAGTATGTTTCAAGTTAAACTATAAATATTTATGAAATATTTATAATTTCATTGCTTATTATTTTGTACGATTATAAAGAGATTTTAATGGAGATTAAATAAGTTCTGGAAAATTTTTGCTCTCCCCCCACCTCCCATGATCAAATTGTCCAACTTCACACATGGCGAATCGACAAGTTGCCGTCTACCGTATTTTCTTTTGTCAAGGCAGGTTAAATTTTCAGTCTCTTCGAGTGAGATTTTGCTCCATGAGATTTAAAGAGTAACTCTAATGACAGTAATGATATCGTTACATTGTCGTTACGCAGATTTTATACATGCTAAAAACAAGTAAAACAACAATATAATAAATAATTGTTATCATCATTAATAAGAGTTATAAAATATTTAAATAAGGATCTAAAAATCGATAAACGATTAAAATATCGCACGATATGAAATATCCACTCGGTATGAAGTTATACACGCTATGCGATCGAGCTCTGAATAACCAATCCGTATCGCAACAATGAATTCAATTATCAATTTAACACATTTTATTATAGGAATATATTATTATTGCATACCAAATTATCTTAATCTCAATTCGTGGCTTGTTGCGATATTATCATCAGACAAAGATTAAAGATAGGATGACCAATCAATGATCAATGTCTATATTTAATAACTCGACAATGTCGATATCATTATATCGATATCGTCTTTGCGCTTTGTACTATATAGTAAAAAAGGTGCGCAACATTAAAAGTTACAGTATTAGAATAGATTATACCATCACGAGTTGCGTCAGTGTCGGAATTAAGTTATTGGCGGACTCGGAGCCCCTGAATCGCGGAGGAGCTTGGCTCGACGTACGGTAATTTGATATCGGATAACCGTTCCTGTCGTCGGCACGACCGACGTGGGTCCTCTGAAGGCACACGCACGTCGTGCCTGGTTGCACGTCCAGCGGAAAGCGCATTAACTCGCGAAAAGGACGCGCGCGCGGATGGGAAACGCTCGGCCGGATTTATCTGCCGACTCGTCGTCGCTCTCCCCGATAAAAACTGGCGACTAAAAGTCAGAATTTTTTATAGCCGCTCTAAATAAACTCCCCGCGGAATGACATTCGCGGAAATTTAATTACTTACTGCGGGGCAGATTAACGCCGATGCGAAATCTAGATAATGTATTTAGGAAAAGTTGATATCGCGACGAGAGCGACTGAAATATACGATGATAATTACGGACGAAGTGACGCTGCCATCTCCGTTATTATTTCCAGTTGGCAGCTTCGGCGATCCCGATTATACTCTAGAGGTGTCTGTCAGAAGTAGGAAAAACCTAGCCAATGTTGAATTTTCTAAGTATTTTATAATTATTATTCGTAATTAGTTTATTTTTCTTTCTCGGAAGATTTATTTTAAGTTGAGCGCCAGCTTTAAGCGGAAATGTAGTTTTCAAAGAGATTAAGGTTATCTACGCGATATTGCATAAAGAACTTGTGGAGAAAAATTTAATTTAGCTCAATGTAATCGTTCTTAGTAAATATAAGTGAACGAAGGTGTGCGCATTCACATGCAAGTTATCATTCTGTCCACTCGCAGTTAATACAAATTTTTGAAGAAATCCCTATCAGTCAACCGATTTGTTTTATATAATCAACAGATCTTATGATCACTATTATCTCGAGAGAAAAAAAAACATTTAATAACGGCAAAGATCTTTCACAAATCGGAAGAGATAGGAAAGCGACAGAGAAAATAATGCTTTCGCTTTATTTTCTTCGTGCCTTATTATTTTCTATAGCCTCAAACTTTTAATCGATTGAGTTCAATCTGTCGTTTTTTTGTTTCCCCGAATATGATTAAATGAAATTGGATGTTCGTCCGAGCTGTGTCTCCAATAGCGAATACGAAATTTAAGATTGATCGTTCGATTCTTTCTTCTTTTTAATAATAACCGATTTTTTTCTTCTTTGCTTTTCCGCGGATTGATATCAAATCTCGTGATTTAACTGATAAGAACCTTACAGAATTCTAATATTTAATTCTTATCTAAAATTATTAGTTAATGACGATAAAAAAAACTCACAAACTGTGTGATGGAGAGTAACATTAAAAACATGTTTGATTTTCAACACTCTTTTTGCAATGTAATATAACGCACCTTAATTTGTCAAAGCTGATAAGACAAACGAGTTCTCTTGTAACCAGCAAATTGCTTTGAATGTCAAATTGAATTTTCTAAGCACCGTGTAAGCTTACATTAGCTGCTTAGCCCCGTTGCCCTGAATATCTGAGAAGTATGGCGCGTCACTTAGCTGCAATTCGGTTGGTACCTAGGCTCGGAAGCCGAAACTGAGAGCTGGTCACGTAATTCCTCGCTAGCAAACTTGCCGCATTATCCGTTGCATTACGTTCGGCAGCCAAGCGTTAGCTTCCAGCCAGCGGACATTAGGTTTATGCAAGCTAAGAGAGTCGACAAGAAACACGCAACAGTTTAAATCAACAGTGACATGTTTACAGCATGGAATCGTACAGTTACGATATGCATTTCAAGAGAGACGTGCGGAGCATTGGTTCAGCTTAATATTATTTTCGCTCAAATGAGTAAAATATAAATGGTAACCAATGGTGACCAATAAAATTGTAACTTTTACATACGATAAACTGTTATTGCATATTAAATGCCAACAAGTGATGTATATCCAAGTTAAAGATAAGAAATTATAAAAATCACTGATGAATACCAATGTATTTTCAAATTGCGATTTAATTACATTTGTGAAATGACGCCAATATATCCATAAAAACTGTATTGGATAAAGAAACCTTTCTAAGGAGGGAAAAAATTTAGATTCACTCCTTTTTAATTGAAATATAATTTATGTTATATAAATGTGAATCAGAAGGTGAATATATGAACAGTTGAAGAATGTTTTGTTATCGCTTTAAGATGGTATTTTTATTATACTTTCAAATTGCATCCGATTCTCATTTTCACGCGGCAGCAATGAGGAACAGATACATCATGTCGTATCGGAGGAAGCCATCAATGCTGGAACCAGGAAGCCGTCCAAAGTTCTCTAACGATGATATATCGGGGTAGCACAGGACCCCTAAGTTGTGGCCATTTTGATATGGTGTAACGTACTCCTTCCCCATCCTCCACACACGCAACTCTTTCTTGCGCTATCCAGGAGAGGCATTAAGCCCTTTCCAACCCCTTGGAGTTACTGTTACCGTGACCGTGACAGATCGCCCGTCATAATCCGGCACCATGAAAAACATATCGGCGATCGAATGGCCGTTCAAAAGTGGTGCGTCCCATTTTTCGACCAAATGTCCGACTTACATTCCTGAGATAATATCATCTTTACATGATAAAGCCGTCGCGTATATGTGATTGATTTGCTTTTTTTTCATTAAGATATAAATAGAAAAAAATGTTACATCTTTGACATTAAAACAGATAAGCAAAAGCTGTTATTACGCGATAACATCTTGTGATAAGATATCACAAGAAAGAAATATATGTATTTTACTGTAAAATATCGATTTGAGAAATTTTTTATAATACTCTTAGATGTATTTCACGAATTCGTGCAATAAAATTAAATCTCATTATAACAACTGAAAGTTAACATAATCGCATACGTCGATTTGAAACTGGAAGTTTGAAAAAGATGACGCATTAGAGCAGGAAAGTTGAGATCCACGTTCCCAGTGCACGGCAATTTTTTTACAAAATTGTACGATGGTGGGTCAACGGGGAGCTGTCAGGCTAGATTTAGTTTTCACAACGTTCGTCTATACTTTTGTGGAAGAGCACTTTCGTACGGTGATTTGCCACACTCTATCTCGGCGTCCTTTTACGCTGTCGCTCTTAGTTGGCGGAAATGTATGGTACATTACAATTCATCTCCGACTTCATCGCCGTCGGTCGACAGGAATTTGCTGCGTAACGTCTTTCAGCTGCCCAACCGTTTAATCCGTAATGGAACAAAACATCGCGCCACCAGGTATTCCGCTCATATTTCACTCGTCCTTCCGCGTTAATGAAGCGCGATGTACACAGCATTTTCTTAATTATTTTTCTTACAGTGAAACGATAAACTTAATTGACATTGAGCAGTTAAGGCAAGATATTAAAATCATTTATTTCATAAATTTCAGTTTTCTCTTTAACGTTTATAAAAATTTCAAAAATTTCCTTGGCACTAATAAATAATTTTTTTGCTCTAATGCGTCAGAAAGATTAGAAACACAAATAATATGAAGTTCAAAATCGGAAAAACCCCTTATAAGACGTTTTTTTAAGATCTTTTAGACAATTTTCACAAAAATATCTTCTCTTAAACGTCTCAAATTTCAAATTTTAATTTTTGTTTTCTGGAAAATATCTGTTCTGATATTCAAATGTCTTACAAAGGGAGAACCAAATACAGCGAACGGACAATCACAGTAAAGACCATAAAGTAAAATCGTAAACAGTAACAAATCCAAAGTGTCGACTATTTTATATACTATAATCTTAAATTTAAATCTTGAAAAGTTAGTCCATAGTATACACATAGATTTCATCTAATTTTAAATTTATTTCAGTATATTTACTCCTCCTAACTCATAGGTAATATTCAAGTTTTCGCAAGACATCAAAAGATTGAAAAGTTTTAATTAAATTGCAAATCGATATTATTCGTATGGTTGCAGGCGTTAAAGTATGCATTAAAATTATGTTATAATTACAAATGATAACTTTTTTACTACATATCTAATCATCTATTTGAATACATTCTGTAAAAAATTACATTAAAACAGCGTATGTAAAATTTTGACGCAAATTTTTTGAATATACTCTTGAATATTGTGACGTGTCACTTGCTTGCGAATTAGTGGCGGAGCAATAGTTACTAAAAGTATTTAAAGTTAAGCGAAGTTCTATATACATTATACTTGGCTGTCTCCTTATTAGACTGGACAAATTACATTGATATCAATTGATTGATATATATGTAGATCTTCATTGAGATGCATGGCTTTCAGCGATAATGTTGCATAACATAATTATTATAGAATTTACTGATAAATGACATAATTTTGAGAATATCATCGAGATTAATCCATGATTTTATACCCGACGGAAAGAGAGGCCAACCGAGTCTTCCATTTTGCATCTCGTAATTAAATTTATGAGAGTTAACTGTTTCGGACTGTGTGCCGGTTATGCAACGAGGAAATGCACTCTTGTCCCCGTACACATAAACGTATAAAATGTGTCCACATGCGTGGTCCGCACGCTCGTCCGAAAAGTTCGCTATTTAACATTGGACAAATGGGTGAGTGTGCTTATAACGACAACGCTCAGATCTCGAATCGTGCGCGAGTCCACTTTTGGTATGATCGATGCGTTTTATATTCTTCCCTCTTCTGAGGCTTACACTTTCCTGAATAATCCCCAGCTTATCCGAATGTTAAAACGCATTATTTCTCGCAAAAGACTTGTAAATTGAGCGAATTGGTTTTTAAAAATTAATAAATCTTTGATTTGATCGACTGCGATCTTAATTGTAACACAAAAATTGTGATTTTAATAAAATTTTAATCCTTCGCTGCTAATATCTCAATGTCAGTGTGACCAGAGAGAAACTTGAGAGAGCGGTTCTAGGCCTTTTTTGTGTGACCCTCGCAATCGTAGTGGAAAATAGATGTAGTGAGTCTTGTTACATCCACAAATTGTCGATGTAAATGCGTATAATATGCATATATATGCGTATATACTTACATTTACGTAATTTTTTTTGCTACAGACTGATTAACATTGGAATATATATATATATATATATATATATATATATATATATATATATATATATATATTGTATATACAAAGCTACAAAAATTAAATGGTGAAAAGGAGCAAGTTGAAAATTACGTATCTTTGCAAAAAATGGATGCAGACTGATTTTGAAAAAAGTGTTTTAAAGCTTGAAACCCATTATCATTTTTTCAAATAATTCAAATCACATTTTAAAATACACACACAATAAAGTTATAATAAAAAAATATTCGGAGTCTTAGAAAACACATCCGAAAGAGTTTAGGAATTTCCAGGAGATTCGCTAACTCGCTAACTTTTGCATATGACTTCTTATAGATCTTTTTTTTTTTACGAGAAGTGCGTCCATCTTGGGGCATATCCGCTTATTTATCTATTAAATCATAATATTGCTATATTTCCTAAAAAATTTTAAAATTACAATATTTCCAATAAAATATTAAAAATTTCAATTTTTGCAGCAATGTTGCTGCAATTTTTTTAATATTGCGCACTATTATTGCTGAAATGTTGCTGCAATATTTTATGCTTATAATGAAATAATTTCTGATACGCTTGAATTTTTCACATTTAAGATTGTTATTTTTATTTTAATAATTTAGGCACAAACTAAACAGAAGTTAGAAATATTATATATACGATACAAGTTAGCGTATTAACAAAATTAATAAATGCATTATACAGCATGTAGCACTAAAGTTCTTCTTATTTATTTATCTTATTTATTATGAACATCATATTATGCATATCATCTTAATGCATCTTAACGAATACGCTTTATCATTATTGTGATATGTAATCGCGACGACATCTGCTGTTTCATCTGCAAATATTCGAAGCATAATATTTGAAGTGTCATCTCTTGCGAGGCATAACATTTAAACTACGTTTAGTTTTGACACTGTCGTATTGGAAGTGTCAAAACGGAATGCTACATTAGAGTCATAACACACAAAAAAAATTTAGCAAAACGTAAGCAGTAAACGAATTAGCCAAATTAGACTTATCACATTAGATACCGTAAGGTCATAACGTAAGCAGTAGCTAATCCAATGCGTCGTCTACAATACAGAGTAAGAAGTAAGAGTCAGAAATTGACCAATCACAGTCGATTTCTTCTCACATTCAACTGTGTAATTAATCAATTTTTTATTCTTCTCTCCATGTATTGTAGACGGCATTATAATATATGTAATAAACTGACTTTTAAATGAATATGAAACTATAGATCAACAGTTCACTCTACTTGTTCATGATCCCGTAAGTTACGGACACTCTATACTAGCAGAGAGAACCTCTCTGATACTCTCTTACTATGCAAAATATTATTTAAAAAAAATAATGAAAAAATACTATCAAAAAGTGCACAGTAAATTCGCGACTATAAATTCATAATAACTATGAATATATAGTATATTATGAACTTGATAATAGTATATTTGATAATATAGTGATTTTGATAATATACTATAGTATATTATCAAACATATAAGCTATGGTCAAAGTCTCGCTACAAATGCTTTGAAGTGTTTGACCAATGAAGCGATGGACCAATTAGAAGAAAGAATTTTACAAACTGAACAATTAAAAAACGCTTCAATTAAAAAAGCGTTTGCAACATCGCGTTGTATATATATATATATATATATATATATATATATATATATATATATATATATATATACCCATAGTATACTATGAATTTGATAATATACTATAGCATATTATCAAATTCATAGTATATATTCATAATTACTATGAATTTATAGTCGCAAATTTACTGTGGACTTTTTAATAATATTTGTTCATAGTATTTTGAATAGTATTTTTCCGTGAAGGTAGAAGGGTTGCGTACAATTAAAGGAATAGAGAGTGGGAAATAGAGAATAATTTCAACAAATCAAAAACCATATACTGAGAAATAAATGTTTCTAATAGGTTAAAATTTTTATTTTTTGTTCCCTATTCTCTATTTTTTTTATTGTGTGCAGTTTCTTACTGCTTAAATTTTTTTTGCGTGCTATGGCATTTAAATCTTGCCTCCGAACATTTTGTATCGGTGGCGCTATCTCTTGTAAACTTCAGAACTAATTAGTATTTTCGCGATCCGCGCGACCGCCAATTTCATACCCTTAACGCCATCTAATAGTCAAAGTACGGAATATGTGAATTTAATCCGCTAATTTAAATTTTCGTTAATTTTACAATAAGTATTGAAGATAGTACATTAAATTAAACCGTATATCTGTGGCCGGTGGATTTCGATACGCTTATAGACACATCTTGATTAGAGCGATACTATCATTTCCGAATTCTGATTTTTTACATTTCAAATGTAAAAAACTTGAACATCAAAACATTCAACGTTTTGCGCGCTTTCTCGGCCGCCATGACAGTTTCAGTAGCGCGAACATGCGGGACGAACATTCGCGATTTCTCTGTAATTAATCGCGAATTTTATCCATTAAGAGCATCTAATGAGTGTTAACTTTTGTCGACGGACGATCGCTGGAACGTATCAGTCGCAAATATTCACAAGAAATCATTTCATCGATTGCAACCGATTCCTGCATTAAAACTGCTACAGTAACAGTGAGTACAGATTCTAATGTTATAAAATTCTTCATATTTCCTTTTGAATAATCGTAATCGCGACAAATGCTAGATAATACAGAACGTTGTATTTTATGAATATTCACAGTATACAATTATTAGCTTACATAATTTATTCATAAAGAATCGAGATGACACAATCATGGAACAGATATTTCATATATGGTTTATTTATTTATTTGAAATTATATATATATATATATATATATATATATAAAACGTAATGGAAAGCAGAATTTATTACTATTTTGCGTTGATTACGGATAAAAATTATTTTTGTGCAACGTAATATTTTTGTCTCGCTTGAGTATAACTCTCGATTATACTTTGAACGGTGCAAAAAAATTCTGTGGACACCCGTTATAAACATGAATCTATAGCCCTAAACACAATGCGAGGCAACAGCGCGATGCAACGTTTCGAATACCATGAAAGTTTTCGTAGCGTGAAACAATTCGATGTGTTTATTGTTCTCGCTCTGTACCTTATTACAAATTTTATTCATTAAAGAGTTTCAAGAGTTTAAATTGATAAAATGTTCTATGTATATTTTATCAAATAACAATAAAATGTATTGAATATTTCGCGATTTAATTTGTTTCTAAATTTTTATTAAACATACATCTTTATGTTGATTTGTGACAACAGCTTTAAAGTGCACTGAGTGCACATTAGTTCTGCCAATAAAAAACGCTAAGAATATTATAACAAGTGCGAGTTTTTATCGGGATAGTATCGGGAGTGTCGGTTAGGGTGATATTTCATTTGTGTGCTTTTATCGTACAAAAAATTTTTCAAGCCAATTAATTGATTGTGGGATAGAGAGATTCGAGGATCTCTTTGTTTTGTATACATTTGTCGTACGACAAAACGCACAAATGAAATAACATCCTTACGATTATCGGAATGTATTGGTCGTGGCAGGTCCTCGGAAGTAATGCTATTTCACTCATAATAATGTAGCACCGGAATTCAAAGACAATTCAGTTTCAGAATACAAATTTTGACGTTACTTGCGAAAATGATTTGTTTGTGCAAAAAAAAAATAGAAAATGATATACATAAAAAATAAGCTATAAGAAAGTTAAATCACCGTCATATGAAATGTGTCTTATAAAGTATCTTTCAAGATTATTGAAGTAAACAAGTATATAATAGAGATATTCGTATATTTATTTAATATAATATAGCTACAATTGCGTAATACATAATGTTCTCTCAAAATCTAATTATTATCATGGTTACTGCGAAAGAATAGCAATGCTTCTTTTATGTACAATTTTTTACACACATCACATATCATACTTACAATTTTATCTGTTAACTCTCTGAATGCGGCATGCAAAACGTTCCTAGTATTCCTAATGATTGAAAATAATATTCATATATATCAGTAATAAATCAATAAAATGAAGAGAATTGATTAACTATTTATTTAAAATTTACTCATTTTTAACGCAGCAGTCTCAGTTTTAATTATATATATATATATATATATATATATATATACACATACATATACATACATATACATATACACACACACACACACACACACACACACACACACATACGTTCGCAGTCATAAAGTTAATGTTTTTTTAATTTAAAGCTATAAAGATGAAATATTATAATACGTTCAAAATATTGAATGGTAACATATGTTTGCCTCAAAAGCAATATATATAAAAATATTATCTTTTAATATTACATTGGTTGCTTTTCAATTGCTAATCACAATTAACACAAACATATACAGGAATGCACAAAGTATAGCATTGTGCATAATTGGACAGAATGTGTAACACTATGTACGGTTTCAGTTAGATTAAATGTAGTTTTTTTGACTTGTGTTGAATGAAAAAAGTCAAAATATTGTCTATCTAACATCCTCCAACATCCATTTATAGTTGCCATAATTAATAACATATATATAATTATCACTTAGAAAATTCAAGTTTATAGCGAATTCGATATTGAACTAATTATATTAAACTAGATTAATCCATTAATTCTAAAAGTTTTACATGGAATTAGCAAAGTTAAATGTAAAATATATATGAATATTTTGAATAATTTAATGTCCAATAATGACGTCATATTATTTAATAGAACATATGCATTATTTAACTATCAAAGTTGATTATTTTTATTATTATGCCACCTTAGATACTTTATAAAAAGCATCTTTAATGTGTACTCCAGCAGTGTGAGTGAAATTCACCACTGCACAGCTAACTAGTAACTCTTGGATTGAGTATGAACGTGTAGTGTTATGTTGACGATTACAGCAATTGGAACACAATTTGTATTATTGTATGCAACGAAAATGTCCTAGTGATTTTACAATTGAAAAGCATCCATTATGTACAGTCTATATGCGCACAATGTTACATTGTATGCAGTCTATACTAGTTACATATTAGTAACAATCTAGAAATTAATGCTTATATATACGAGGTGCTTATACATGATCACATATATTCGGAATATTGTAGATATTTCATGTTATATAAAATAATGTCACAGTGGAATGTTTACTTAAATAAGAATATAGCTATTTGTAGTTAACATATATACGTGGCAGTATACAATAATTTAGTATTTTGCGAATCAAGAAGAATATACGGCGTCTGTGCACTTGAATATCACTAATTATTCTACAGTAAAATAAAAATCATCGTGAATATACGACGAATCATTATAATAATGCAAATAAATGTAATTCGTTAGCTGCGTACTGAATAATAACATTGTTACTAATGCTCGCAAAGCATTTGATCAGATTACCATAATGATGCATTATGAGGGATTATCAGTGGATCTATTAGAGATAGGATAATCGAAGCACATTGTTGCTAGTGAATCCGCAGCATATTTTCGTTCTTGCTGTGTTGTTTTTAACCACTGTTTATGCTCGCATAAGTATGGATATAAAGGTACTACTAACACGCTAATATCGTCCACCGATGCTATAGGTGAGGATTTTTCGTCCGAATCGTTAGGATTTTCCGGTTTTCCCATCCATACTCTACCAATTAATCGACCTCTTGCTGCTTGCACCAATTCTTGAGCACCCATCGTGAGTCTGAAAACCAATAGATATAGAATGTAGTTCATCGTAGTTAAACTAATTAATTTTTGCGTATATATTTCGCGATGATACCTATATTCTAATGATGGAGTATCAGGTGCAAGAGTTTTTCTAAGTATTGCTGCCGCTGTTTTATCTGATACTACATCCCAAAGTCCGTCCGTAGCGACAATAATACAATCTCGTTCAGTGAGATTGCAACTGTCCAAATCCAAAGATTGTACTTCAGGTTGTGATGATAGGAATGGTTTGATATTAACACCGGTATTTGCTGCTTTCAAACCATGATCTCCAAAACCTCTAGTCACGCCTATTGTTCCCATTACTCTGCTCTGCATGACATAAATAATTAATTTATATATATCTATATCATAAATAAGAGCATTTTTATATAAAATTATAAATTATTGCTTGAGATGTACAATGTACCCTTTTTCCATGTCCTGAAATGAGCGGTAGTTTTAAATCTGGATGTGTTAAAGTTTTATATGCCCAACCTGTCATAAAAGGTTCTCTATATAAAACTAAAGATCCCAATTCCTTTTGCAACGGTCTTTTTCTAAACTCTAACGGAGTAAAATGGCCTTTGAGCAACTCATTACTTCTTAAAAAACCTAGAGCTCTAACACGATTTGATTCGGAGTCTGGAGTATGATCTCTAGTAAGAGCACGTTGTTCCTCTCCCAAAACTAATACGGCCCTGTAATCATATAGAAACAATTATATAAATATTTAATCTATCACACAATATCCAGGAAACACTAACTAAGAATAATACTGTTAGTTATAATTTTCCACTAGTGTTTTTTAATATTAGGTGTTGGAATTAATTCGTAGCGTTTTTAATGAAAGAATGTTATTTATTTCACATGAGCATTAAAAAATACATTAATGAAAGTACTTCCCATCACTTGTAAAACGCTACGAATTAATTCCAACACCTAATAATATAATACTTAATAATTATATTATTCAATTGGGAATTATAATTATAGTTAACTGTTACTGCTGGTGTTTTGCTGAGTATATGTATACATACATAAATTATAGTATACATATTATAATATGTATACATATATAAATTATAACATACATACCTTGAATCACCAGCTCCTGCTGCATAAAGTCTTCCATTAAGAAATAAAATTGTAATAGCGGTACAACCACCACCACCATTTTGAGCTTGCATCTCCACCATTTGATCCATTTGTCTATATGCTAATTCTATAGCACCTGTCACTAGATCTCTACCCTTTATCAGTTCATTTTCATCTTCATTTAATAGCATGTTGCCTGGTATAGCCAATAACCTTTCCTATTTTTAAATATTAATGTAAATATTTTATATAATATACATATCAAATTATTTTGACAATAACTTTCTTAAAGATAGCACACACCAGGATTATCCTGTGTAGATGTAATCTTGCTGTAAGAGCTACTTGATATCCTGCATGTCCATCAAACATTGAAAACATGACATAAGGCAGTGTAACATTAACGTCTGATAATTTCAAATCTCCACGTGTTGCTGAAGCTTGATCCTCATTCCAAGTACTCTTTCCAGCATTTATACATTCTGCATAGCCAGCACACCACGGCAAACGGCTAAGATCTCTTGGAACTATTATAGGTCTTACTCTATGATCTGCACTCACCTATTTAATACAAACATTCATACAAATATCATTATAATCATATTGTAAGAGTTAAAAAATACTTAAATCAATTTGTCATATAATTCATATAAGGATTCGGAAATACCTGCGTTTCTTCAGCTGTCAAGCCTAGAAAACTTGGACGGCTGTAAGGTTTATTTTCTACTTCTATCACATAATTAGAATTAATATAGTCTGTCATCATATCATTGTCTGAATCATTAGGGTACTGTAGGCCAAGCTCACTTGCGCCTACAGCACTCATTAATACTGACTTAAAGCGGTTCAACATTTTTGTTCCTTGAGTTACACAGGTGCTAGGCAAAGATATGACTGGCACTAAACTTGACAAATAGTATCATAAATACTCAATCAGCATAGTTATCAATGTTTCGTAAATGTCTGCACACGATATGTGATATATGATAATTCTCAAAACTGATTAATTTTTAACTGGAAACTTGATTATCTGTCAAATGCCTGTCAAAAACAATATAAAAATTCCATTATAAAAATTCATTTAAGATAGTCTCTATTTTATCATGAAACATTTTAATTTCTTTAATACAGTAATACTTACTGTGAGCGAGAATTCAGCAATTATACTTAATTAACATCATTTTGTTGACAAATAATTGTCAACGGTACAGGTTATATTGCATTATGTCGCATTGAAATGTGACAGAGCGTTGGCACGTTCATTTAGTGACATCTACACGATGCCCTTAGTAAATCTTTATCGGATTGCGACGATGTCGTTGTCGAATGCACCAAGTGATGGCGCATCCCGTTTAAATCGCTGTCACATCTGTTACAATTCGTTGCAAACAAAACAGGCAGGAATTGCTAATAATGCGAGTTATAATTGTTACAAGAAATAAGCTATACTGTTTACGTTGTACCTAGTAAATGAAGTAAGTTACATGTAATTATAAATGGTGATAAGTGAAATTTCTATTAAGTTTTTTTTTATATAGTGACAAGAATAACCTAGGAATAGGTTATTATTGACTCGATCTTTTATTAAATTTTACTTTTAATTGTATTTTTTATAGAATTTTCTATGTAATTCTCTTTTTAGTTTCTTTTATTACGTGTAAATTTATCTTTTAACATCTTACCAAAAAATGTAAGATAATGTAACAGAATTGTGAAGTGTCTATTAACCTATTTTTCAGAAAAATATTAGAAAAAGGAATTGTTTTACAAATTAATGTAATTTCAATATTTATTGATATTTATTCAGATTGAAGCAATTATTTCTTAAATGACATAAAGATGTCTAAAAATAAAAATAGCATAGGCAATAATAAGGTATTTATCATTAATTATACATTTATAGAATTTGCTTTTAATTACGAAAATTTTACAAAAGGATTTTTAGTGTACTTTATTTTAAAGATAATTTTATTATTAGGAATATAGCAGTGCATCTTCTTACACATCTTCGTCGTTATCGTCAGACGAAGAAGAGATTGATGCAAGAGATTTAAAACCAATTAGAGAATATTTGTCTGATCGTAAAGTACTAGCTCGACAACTTTTTAAATCTGTTAAGCAAGAAAAGATTCGTCTCATGCTACCACAAGTTCTTAAAGTGAGTGAAATATTTAAGCTAATAATAGTTATACGAAAATATTCTTTTAAACACAAGTAGTATATATATTATTCTTTATTTATATATAGCATATGGATTTAAGTGAACTTGAAGAATGGTGTGAAAGTGAGTTAAATGGTATGTCTAAAGCTCGAATATTATCTATATTAAATGGCAAACCTATGTTGGAGTCCTCAGATACAAGTGAAGATTCTGATGATTCAGGTATATAAATACTAGGTATTTTTAATATCAAATGTAAATATTTTATGGAATAATCTGCTCATTTATAATTTCTTCTTAATAGGCCCTTCCTTAGAAATCATTTCTGATACAGAGGAATGGTTAACTGATGATGATTCGTCTAAAAAGGAGAATGGTACAAAAGGAAAATTAAAGAAAGATAAAACAAAAATTAAAGGAAAAGCTCCAGTTAATAAAAAAAATAATGTAAATAAGCCTAATGTTAAAACAAAATCTAACATTAAAAGCGAAAATAATGATAAAATTGAAAAAGTTAAAATTAAAAGGGAAGATGATAAGGATAAAGGAAAAGAAGGAGATAGTTTGTTAGATTTATTAGAGTTAGAAATGCGAGCTCGCGCAATAAGAGCTTTGATACGAAAAGAGGAAGATATAATTCCTTCTAATTCATCACAAACAAATGACACTCAAGCAACAGAAAATAACATTAGCATAGACAAAGCGAAAGAGAATTGTCGCAAGCAATTAGAAAGAATTATTAGTTCTCAACAGAGTATTAAAGGCGAAGATGAAGATGTTGTTTTAGTAATTCCTAATCCTGCTCCAGTTGTCGAGTTATTGTCTAGTGATAGTGATAGGGAAGAAACACAAGTGAATAAAGAATTGCAAAACGATGTGTCGAAAGCCGGAAAATCCGTGAATAATTTAGATGAAAATTCTATCAAAACCAGTTTACAAGATTTGAAGGAAAGAAAAGAAAATGAAGGAATAATAGAGATACATAATACAAATATTGTAACTAAAACACATCTAATTAACACAAGTGAAGTAATAATGCCCGAAAGAAATGTAGATATAAAAAACAATATATTATCAATATCGATTTCTGCAGATAATGTTGCTGAGAGACGGAAAAAGTCGAAGAAAAAATCACGTGGAAAATTACAATTTGCTTCTATTACAAATTCTTCAGAGTCAACACAAATTAACGTTACCGAGACTAATGAAGAATCAAATGATAAAAGTATTAAATCGAAATTAAATCCTTCTGATGAAAATGAAATTATCATTGAAGGAGGAGATGAGATAAAACAAAAAGTAATAGAAGAAAGCAAAATCGAAGAAGAGAGATCGACAGATATAGATGATATTGATTTAGATGATTACTGTGAAGTCATGGAAATAGACAATAGTGATGAAGATAAAAGTCAAGACAAAATTGTCTCTTCTCAACAAGAAAATGAGCAGCTTGTATCCGAAACTACTTTGCCAAAATCGGATTCAACAGAAACTTGGGCTTCGCGTTATTATCAGACTGACGATGTTCAAAATGTAATAAAAGAATCGAAAATACAATCTGAGATTCGGAAACGTTTGCGGGAACGTCAAAGATTATCCAAGTTGAATAAATCACCAAATTTATCTATACAGCCATCAACAACTGATGCAACTGTTGCATTTGAGACAGCTCCAACAGGATCAGTGGAGGAATATTTAGCTTTGAAGCGTGCAATGAGTACAAATAATAGTGACAGTGATAATACTACTATGGAACAATGTACTATTAACAATAATGCTACCATGCAAGATAATCCTGTAATTACTTATTCTAACAGCGATATTGAAACAAAAGAAATTTTAGAGCAAGATGAAAATAATTCTTCCCAAGGATGTACAGATAATGACGTTCAAAAAGCTGTAATTTCCGAAGCTGTTATTGCCAAAAAATTACCGGTAAAAATAATCGATACAAATAACGATGCACAGTCTAATTGAATCCATTCAAGTCTCTTCAATATTAATGTATAAAATAAATGCGCATTTTTTTTAAACAAATATTTTTCAAAAATTATACAGATAAGTATTATGTGTATTGTTGTATGTATATATTGGTATATAAAATGATGTTTGAGAATAATAGAATTTTCAGATATATTTTTGGTTTATTACATAATCACTTTGCTATATATTACAATAAAAATCTTTATTTAAGAAGTGTTGATATTTTATAAATATTCTAACAATGATTTATATCAAATAAAAAGCGATAGTACAATTGAGTAATATATTTTAAATTTACCCAAGCAGAACAACAAGCAGAACAAGTCATTATGATATCAAAATGATGTCAAAATGACTCCAAAATAATCATTAAAAGTCATTTTTCAATCATTTTCGATTCATTTTAACGTTATCGTGACTTGCTGTTCTGCTTGGGTATATCCTATATAGTGGGATTTTTTAAAACCTATACTTATCGCATTACTGAAAGATTGTTAATTCATACGGTTTGCATGATTATAATTGAAAGACTTCATTATAAATTACAAATGAAATGTAATTTGCTCTTTAATGAAATTATTGATTGTAACTTCGATCATGTCGTACAATATAGTATTCAATTCATTTAATGAAGAGAATTGACTGATTATGAAATTTATTAAATTAATTAGACCAGTCATTTTTACAGTGATTTTACCATGATTTATTTTGAAGTACTCCAAATTCACGTCGTATGTTTTATCATAATTAACATTTAGTTTCGTCGCTATTCCTAATCCATTAATAGCTGCGAATATGTTGCCACTGATGACCGTGGAGCCAATTATAAGCTGTGTATTAAAACCAATATTAATATTAAAAAAAAATTGAATGCTTTTATGCTTAATATTTTTTAATCATTGATATCTAGTAATTTATAAACCTAACCTCATAATTACACTTTAATTTAAGTGTGGAAAATCCAAATTTAGCTTGTATACTTCCTGTGTTGGATATAGTTGCATTTCCCATTCTTTTCAGACTTGAAAAATCTCTGAAAAGTTAATTATTTTGCTGAAGTAGATAATTCAATAAAAATATTGTACAAAAAATATGCATTCATTTTCTCGATTGTGTTATATAATGATTATAGTAGTGCTGACCTCAAGGTTCCATTACTTATTTTAAAATAACCTCCTAATATCTCTAAATCAGGAATGACAATTATAGATTTTCCATTCTCCCTAATATAGTTTTTCGCTTTTTTGAGAAGATAGTCCACGGGTATGTTTATGTTATAAGACTGCACATAAAAATTTAGATTACTAGAACCGAAAATAATTTATAAATAAGAAAGTTAATAAGATTATGGCAGATTATTAATTCTTAGATTATTAAGACGAATAATATGGTGTTTATTACATCTACATTTGATATTTTGAAATTGCTCTTCATTCATCGTTCTTACCTTATAAAGATGATTCGCATAAGGTTGAACACATTGTACAATAATAGCCTCTTTTGCAGGCTTTGATTTGGTGCTAAAAGAAAATATGTTTAATAAAAAAAAAAATTTATTGTAAAATTAAAAATGTCTAAAAGAATATGATTTTATGAAATCTAATTATTACTAGATATTGTATATTATTTAATTTATTGTTTATTAGATTCATACGTTTCAGTGCTCTATGCATAAGTTTATATATCGATCAACAATTGAAATCTCAAATCATATTTTTAGCCGTTTTTAATTTTACAATAAATTTTTCTTATTTTAATTCTTTTTTCTAACCTAAATCTTATAATCTATAAATCTTATTCCATAAAAATATCTTAGTATTTTTATCATAATAAAATTTAATAAAGGATTTCATGTGTTACCTGTTTTTATTCATTGTTAAAAACGACAATCTTTGATTGGACTGTATAATTCTCTTGCCTAGTTTCTGTAACGATGAAAAAGTGAAGATAATAATTATCAGACGGGCGAACTATAATTGTTTTACAAAACGAATAGTCGCGTTCAATTTTCTTCCGGATGTTATTTAAACAATTATAGAGCGTTAAATTTACTTGGAGCATATCAATTTTTTAAAATAATATTACTAGCCAAGAAAGTTTTTTAGATGAAAAATACTGTTGGGTCATCGGATATTCAGATATATATTCAGGCATATATCTAAAGAAATGTAATTTCTTTAATGTAATTTCTTTCCTTTGTGTGCGTGTGCGTGCGTGCGTGCGTGCGTGCGTGCGTGTGTGTGTGTGTTTGTGTTTGTATGTGTGTGATTACTGACCTGGATATTGCAGGATAACAGTGAATAATAAATTAATTGACATGAAAATGTATATTAAATTAATTATGATCAATTTAAACAATTTAAACAATTACATAAATATATAAATATATAAGTAAGGATTCACTCTTAAAAACAATAATTAGAAATTCAGAACAAGGCTAATGAGAGTCTAACTTTGGAGTCTTCAGCGAGAAAGTAGAAATATGAGCGTTGAAAGTAAGTCACTTGCAAATAAGAAGACTTCTAAGTGATAAGAGAACTTCTAAATGATAAGGGGATTTTTAAATGATAAAAGGATTTTTAATTGATAAGGGAACATCTAAACAAACAATGATGAAGTAAACAAGTTATTGCTTGTTTAGAAGGCCCCAAATTGAGCGAAACGTTTGATACAATAAATGAAGATAACCGCCAACACCTAAGTATTATCTGCATCTCCTAACTCTTCGCTCTTACATCAGCGTTAGACTCTTATTAATCTTATTCTGAATTTCTAATTATTGTTTTTGATCAATTTAATTAGAAATTTACATATATGTCTATTGGAAACTTTCTATTGGAAACTTCAATCTTTACCATAATTAGGTATATTGCTTATTAATATTCAGTATTAAGATAACACAATTTATCTGATAATATAATTAATAATAAATAAAAAGAAGATCATATTAAATTTTTTTTATAAAATAATTAATATTTGCAGAAATTTAAATTGATGATTTTGCGTATAATTCTTACTCAATTTAACATTTGAATCGATTCCTACTAGACTAATTATTATTTTCTGAGTTTTGTGAAGGTTTGATCGAAGACAACATTCACTAAGTTCATTTCGGGATAAGAGAAAATTCCGATGTGTGGGTTATACCTGATTAATAATAATTCGGCACTATAAACAACATGTGTCCCTTTTGAGTTATTTGGACCGTGAAACTATCCGGCTGACTGCATATTGAAATACAAACATTCATAATAATAATTTTTACAGTTAATCGTGTGGAACCGTTTATATTGACGTCATGTAAAAAGAATCTTTGAGCGACAGTATACATTAGATATATCTAAGGTCGTTTCATATATAATTTTGATCACTTGTCCTAACTATTCCGTGGTAAGGTAAAATAATTACAACGGCCCTCACCTTCCAGCTATTTGTCACGTTGCGAAAGGTTGAAAGGAAACATTATTTTTACGTTATTGCATTTAAAATGAAATTATCATATCGTAAACCTAACTTGAGAACTTGAGAACTCTCACGAAGTTTTATTCCCAAGCGAATGCAAATCATCTTTTTCCAGTTTGCATCAAAATTTGTATGTATCATTAAATCTTGAATTAAATGTTTTTTTTTATTATTTCTAATAAAAGATCTGCTTATATTATGAATAACTTTTAACTTTATATTGTTTCGATAATCTTTTTACGGTTTTTATTATTTTTCAGAGAAGCATTTATGAAAGAATATATTGCATATCGTTACATTGTAAAAAAAAATATATAAATTCTATGTTATATTAATAATATGTGTAAAAATTACACAATTTAAATATGTATTATTTATAGTAGAAATATTTAAAATAATACGATTTTATGAAAATGAGTATTTTTATTTCTAATTGTATAAATATATATTAATATTAGGCGGAAAATTATACGATAATAGAATATTTTATAGTTTTTATGCATCGAGAAAATTTGCTGGTAGAGTATTTATGCTACTATACTGTAGTAAAATTTATCAGTTACTATATGGACAGCAAAGAGATTTGTTAAAAGATTGCTATTTGTTGAATATAATTTAGCTAAAATTATAAATTATTTTGCTGTAAGAATAAATGAATTTTTAATCAACTAATCTTTTTTGTTGCATTACCAATACAATTTGTTACAAAAGTAAAGTATATTTGAAAAACTAGCAAGATGAGTTTGTTCTACAAATAATTTATTTAAACTATACGAACGAATTAAATTTGCTATTGTAGCAAGATATGTTTACTAAATTAATGACATATTTTAATTGTATAAACGAAATAATTCAGCTAAAAGAATATACGAAATCTGCTAGACAATTGAGGAATGCCTGAAGAAATTATTTCAAAATTAATACATCTTTTTAATACATCTCTCGATTAGACAACAAACATAATCAAGAGATGTACTAAAAAAATGTATTAACTCTTACAATACAAGGTATAATTTGGTGCTCCATACAAACTGAGTCACTAGATCTGTTCATTTTTTTTTTACCTATTCAGAATAGTTAAAAAAAATCTCTAAAAATTCATCAACATACTTTCTAGAATAAATATTGAAACTTCATTTTGGAAAATAATAAAATGTAATCTAATTTATAATTACTGAAAGACACTTGTACAAACAGGAATCGCTCGATCACTAGTGACTCGACTTTGTACGGTAAGAGTTAATTTTAGACATTCCTTAATTGTACAGCAGATTTCATATCATTATGAATACACGTTGACGTTGAATAAAGTAACAGAAGTATATAACGTGAATAATAAGAAAAATGAAAATAAATGCGATAAAATATTGAGAGATCACTCGCAATAATACGTTTATGAACACTGCGACGTTATAATAACAAAAGACTCCAGAGAGTCATTTAAGAATACGCAGGATATAAGATGCATTCTAACACATCAAATTTTGTTGTAATAACACAAATCGATTACAATAACAAATTTCTTTTGCTGTCATAATGGATTTGAATGAATAAGTAATTTTGTTTCAATAGTAAAAAAATTTGCTAAGAACATATTTTTTTGTTTTAACAGCAAATTAACTTTGGTTCTAAAGACAAATACACACAGCAAATTTTTTTCTATCTTAGCAATAAAACAGATTCTCTAATAACAAATAATTTCTAAAACTGGTTATATCAACTAAATTTTATCGCTGCCATTACGAATATACAGTAGCAATTATAGGTTTGCTATAACAGTAAAAATTATTTTTGTCTGTGTGGATTTTAAAATTATCTGCTATAATTATTGTAATTTTACATGTAATTTTTTTATAGTATAGGCACTACAAGTAATTTTATATTATTAAAGTTTATTAAATATTTGTAGTGGATCAAATAATAAATTGACTGAATTAATGTATTTAATGCAATGAAAAATATACAATACAAAACATTAATATTTAATTATTTATAATATTTAATTACTTACGTCTTATTAATTGTCGTGTGTGGATTCTGATGTCGGCAATGGATACTGGCATCGTTTAATTGGAAATGGATATAAAAATACTTCTGTGCACAATATATTAGATGCGCAACTAAGTTCCCGCTGTTTGTCAACAGATGGCTCCAGCAGTAAGTGAACAGTTTTATCGTGATGGTATACGAGCTCTGCCAAAAAGATGGGAAAAAGTAGTAACTAGCGATGGGCAATACTTTCAATGATTCATTTGTAACCATTTTTCACAATAAAGTTGCATTTTCATCAAAATAACAGCGAGAACTTAGTTGCGCACCTAATATTATTAAACTGATATAATATTTATAATATTTATAGTGGGATATTGATAATAATATTGATATAATATTGATATCAAACAAATCAGACAATTATTAAGAGAATTGATTCCAATCTAATCTCGTACTTATTTTTACTTACGTATACTAAGGTCCAGTTCCATTACACAAAATTAATTTTAATTTCGGTTTAACTTACAGTTTATTTTTTTTTAATTCTCAGAATTAGAAAAGATAAAGGATAAATTGATTTGGGATTATTAATCTTATATTAATGGAACCGGATCTAAGTAGTATAGCAAATTTCTTAATTTCTACTGCATAATTTCATAGTATCCATTTGTCTGTCTACAAACTTTGTCAAAAAGGACTTAATTTTTTTAAAATTCCGTTTTTGTAAGATACCAGAGGATTACAAACTTTATAATTTTACAAAGCCAAAATATGAATCAAATCAGTTAAACCGTAAAATGATTAACGGTCAATGCCAATAAGATTTTCAGTAATATAGGGCAAACTAAACGGCTTAACTTTTTCAAATTTTGATTTTTTACTGCACTTTATTATATGTGTTGCAATTGTTTATTTTATCGTTTCCATTGTCCTCGATATGAGCACCGATGTTAGGAAAAAGGGGAAGATTATTCCATTACAGTTGTGTAATATTTCTATTATCTATTCTCAATGATTCATCGATGCCGCCGAGAAAAAGGGGAAGACCCTGTTGCAATCTGTATAATATTATCTCATTACCCTTGTTCTAAAGTTCTAACTATTGTTTATAATATTATCGTTATCGATTGTTCGCGTTTTTAAAACATTATTAACTATCACTTGAATTACTGATTAATATATATGATTGTGTAAAAGATAAGATCAAGGAACATTTAGGATAGGTTATGGATAGATGATCTTTTGCATCGCTGAATCTTATAATTCGATTAGTAAAATAACCGTTTCACATATTGAAATTTGAACATGATTATAATGTAATAACATGCTTTCCCTTTCTTTATCAATCTTTAAAAGTACTTGTACTTTGAAAGAAATTTGTTACAAACACAATTTGTTGAATACATACGTATTCTTTTAATTTGCTTGTGCCATAATTTTTGTCAGGTACGCATAAGGAGTGACACCTTTTAATTAAACCTTTTGAACAAGTTTAAGCGATCTTTCTCGTTGTTTCGCGACCCGGGAGGTTGCGGAAACGTACATATTAATCTGCATATCATCGCGCGCATCGCGATGTAATTTTAAACCGCGCTATTCTCCCCAAGTGCAACATTACACGGCAAAGTGGCTAACGTTACGGGAAACCGAGTCGTGACGGCGCAATTTCCTTCGCGTTTATATCCTAGACGAGGAACAAAAAGCCTCGCGGGAAAATCGCGTTCACGTGGCCGGCAGAAGTAGTCCGCGCGAAAGTCGATGCACTTTTACGCTGCGCCGGTAGTGATGTATAAGCGATCCTGTACACGATCGAGGAAATGCAAAGTCAGTTGTAATGCGTAATCGTTACTGCACTGCGAACAGCGTGCTGTACAGCGTATAATATTACGACACCATCGTATGTATATCTCCCGGATCTTCTCTAGAATTTCAAAGCTTTTTCATGATGACATAAATGAGGCAGAAAATGAGAAATCGACATAATGAGATGAAAAATTTCATCAATATATTTTGCTGTATAAGAGAATAAACTTGTGCAGCGTTTATATTACAATTTTTCTTTATTAAATTTTTTTTTATTCTTGAATTAATTATATAGTTCATATAACGAATAATAAAAATAGATTTTCAAATATATTCTTTAGTTTTGTTTATTATTGTTACTTATTATCTTATTACTTTATTTTCTCTTTTTTCTAATAATTAATTATTAAACGCGAGTTGTCATTTTCACGTTTATATTTATATTTGTACATACAAGAGCGGAAGGAGATTAAATGGATAAATATCTGTGTTTTTTTGTTATGATGGATTTTTGAATGCCGATAACATAAGTTTCTTTGTTCTATCGCGAACATGCAGTTTGTTATAGACGTTCTTCTTTTGATGAAAGTTAAATTTATAACTTTGCTGTAGATAGTAAAGTTACTTTAACGATTAATTTAACCGCTTTTTGTGATGTGCTTTATAAGAATTCTAGGAATTTACCTTCAGATATTACGTAAAAGAAAGTAATAATTTCGTTGAATTATTTTAGTCTATTTATGCGATATGACGGATATGATTATTAACTGCAACAGCTTTTTCTCGTGGATATATTATTGTTAGCACAATTAAGAAAAACCACGCGGACTAGAACTTCCAGATAATGCGACCATTTTCTGCAGTTTAAGATTGAATGGTCAAGTTGAGAGAACATAAAGCTGTGGCTTGTGATGATATCGGTAGGAATTTGATCGATCTTAAGCTAGTAGGAAAGAAAATAGTAGAAATTGAAACATCTCTATAATTATATTAATTAAGTCCTTTAAATCAAATATAACAATTTCGATACGATTTCCAAAAGAGGAAAAAGAAAAGATTATACAATGACTTATGAAGCTGATATGATAAAATGTATTATACAATTATATATAATTATTAATTATACGTACAACTGATGCGAACAAAACAATCGATTTTTCAGTATCAGTATAACGTCATTATTAATGTAAATAAATAAATATCTATGATCTTCGTTAACAAATGTATTTTTGTTTACGAATTTTAAAAAGAATTTTTATAATAATAATACGATTCGATTAATTTCGCAAGTCATTGTATAAAGTTTGAATATTTTGAATAGAATAAATGCAAATATACACGTACAAATATAGAGGTACATAATTTTAATAAAAATAAAAATGCTTTGTTTATTAGTTTATAGGATAAATGATATTGTATTATATTAATAATTATTCGAATGGAATAAATACGTTGATTTTCTGCCATTTATTTTAATAACGTTAAAGGTTTATTTTAATTTTGATAATATTGACTTAAACTGATAAAAATTTACGTATCTAATGAGTATATAGATAAAAATTATAATTTATTTTTCTTAAACAAAAATCAGTATACATAGGATATTATATTTTTTGCCAAATACTTTTTAATAGATATGATGAATAAAATATAAATAGTATTATGTAAATTAATAATTTGTGTGTGATAAATTGGGTGATTACAAGTTTTATTGAAGCTCTTTTCGGAAGATTTAGAACGAGTAAGAACATCTGTAGAGCTATGCAAAAATATCGTAGATTACCTTGAATTGCGAGCCAATTAGAACCGTCCAATTATACCGATTTATTATAGTCCACATACTCTTTTCACTCTTTAGGGTTATTACCTTCGTATTTCAGATCGATAGCGTGGCAATTTACTTGGCCGTTCGACTAACCTTGGATTTATTTATTATCATTTCGCACGTATAAGAATTAATGCGCAATTTAGTCAATTATTTCTAATAATAGATATAAGTTTTTACAGGCAGTTATTAAGTTGTTGCATTTATTGCAAAGAGTTACATAAAGAAGAATTATATGACGAAATATTATAATCTACAAATTCTAAGGCCGAATTAAGTAATGTCTTAAGATGCTATCTGATTAATCTGATTCATCTTAAGATAGTTCATCTTAAGATAGTTTTGAATATAAGATTTAAGTATGAATATCAGCCTAAAAGAAAAAAAAATAAAAAATTGATCATGTATGTTTGTGCAATTGAATTTTTATAATGAAAAACGTACAAATATGCATAATATCAATGATTACATATTTATTTAATTAAATGAATTCGAAAGAAAAGATAATTCATGGTTAACATTACTATAAAACGATGTTAATGAATAACCATTTTATAAATTCACTACATTTATATTTTGTAGAATGTTGAATAGCACAATAGATAAAAGAAAATTATGTAAACTTTAATCGGAGAATAATTCTATAAATGAAACAAGTAATTTATTAATACGATTAGCGTTCTGCATTAATTAAATTGGTACTGAAACAATTTTTTCGATTGATTATCACAGAAAAACGCATTCGATATTTACGTTTTTTTTTATATTTTGGAATTTCTTTTTTGAAGGTCATAATCTTTTACTTTGCTTATCTTACTAGTTACTACGAAGGCAATTTTATTAATAGAACATAAACATTCTACATTTTGACATTAGTAATATTAACAGTGACAATTATTACGTGCAAACAAGTGGAATTATCGAAATATACAATAGAAAGAAGCGCTTTTTGTTTCGAAAGACTATGTCGAGCATTTTGCAATTCTTTTAAAAAAATGTGTTGTAGTACTTTTTTAAGAGAATTGTAAAATATACGATGCTACTCGCGACATAGTCTTTCAACGCAGAACAGCGTCAAAATTTTTTCTATCGTATATCTCGATAATCCCATTTATTTGCACGAAGAAATGATTGTCGACTTAATACTAATTACTAATATCAAAATGTAGAATGTTTATGTTCTATCTATTAAATTAATATCTATTGGTAAAAAATTATATATTTTATATATATATATATATAGGGTGATCCGAATTCGGAGTACAGGACATGATATGCTAAAAGAAACAACTTTTTCCTTTTACAAAATTGCGTCTAGTTTTTGCAGGAGAGCAGGTTGAAGTTAAATGAATAAATGCAAAAATTATTTATCAAATAATTTTACTACAGGAAAAAATTGTTTGTTTTAGTACAAAGAACAACTTTTTCCTTTAGCAAAATTGCATCTGATAAATAATTTTTGCGCTTATTTGCTAACAGAAAAAATTGTTTGTTTTAGCATAAAGTATCCTGTACTCCGAATTCATGAATTTTGGATCACTCACAATCAATATATATATATATATATATATATATATATATATATACTACTGAGAACAATAATTTGGAGTACATCTAGAATATGAAAAAGTTATTATGTTCCAAATTATTATGTTCTCATTAGCAGTAAATTAATGTTAAAATTTGAAATTTATATATCAGACTGTTTTTTTTTTCAAGACTGGAAAGTAATACGTTACTTGTAATGCCGTTGTTGTTTTCGTTTTTTCAGTAACGATTATTTACTTTTTCTGTCTGAACAGTAATGTTATTATATTTTTACAATAACAGTAATAAATTTAGCCGTTACTTTAATTTTGTACTATTTTTATAACTAACTATTTCATATTATTTTTATAACTATTTCTTATATAGCACAGATTTTTAAGGAACATTCTGAAGAACATCCTGAGAATGTCTCAATGTTCTGAGAACGTTTGTAGGAACATTTCTGCGATAAAGAGTGCTATATGGAATTAATAAATCGTATTATTTTTAATTATCTAGCAGTATTTTATAATAGAAATTTAAATATTGAAAAATGTTTTGTACTTTAGGCTGCATTGCGATAGTCACTGCCATTCCTGAAAATATGAGGTATATAATAACGATCAAATATAATAACGAGTTACAAAAAGAAACAGTAACGCATTATTTTTATGAAGTCACGTTTTTAACATTAAACTTACACTCATATTAATACTTATGTTATCAATTTGCAATCATACACAGTAATATCAGCTTTAGGCGAAATGCATTTTTCGAAAAAATAAGGAAATATCGCGAAAGTGCATAGAGCGCAACGACCATCGTTTTCTGCCTCACTCAGCCGCGTCGCCTCTCCGCCCACGAGATTTCTCTAATTGAGCGCGATAAGATCGCTGTCTGGAATCTTATTAGCGGCACGGTCGCGACGTAACGAACGTTCGTGAAAAGGACGGGGGTCGTGCGCTCCCATAAAATCACGACGTAAAATCACAGTTCCGCACCGCATTTACATCATAAATATATATTGTGCCTCGGGTTACGCCTAACGCTATGGGAAACTACTTGACATAATGTTATCTTCGACAATTGTGAATTAATATCATCGACATCAACATCCTCGTTACTTTCCATCCTGGTGTTTTTTCCGAGTTCCGAAGTAGATGTTCGTACCGAGATTAATGCTAGCGTTAAATCACAATTTCTCAAAACGTAACGTGTGTTGTTTGTTGTGCAATTGAGATGTCAAGGCGCATGCAATATGACTTTATTTGAATATCATCGCACTTGAAAGAAATGTAATTGAGAAATGGCTAATAATGTTAGGCAAATTAATAAAAAATCCTTTTTAAGCATTTTTCATTTGGAAGATAAAAGATAATAGTTTGATAATAGTACACTTTTTAACTGCATGCATTAGTAGAAAATTCTAGATCTTAGGATTACTATTACAGCTTTTACAATCTCTGAGAAACAGCAATCATGCGCTTTTCTTGAATGGTCCACCGTTTGTTAAAGAAGAAGATTACGTCACGGTTAAACGGAATAGCGTAATCACTGCGTGCATTTATTAGAGATACTTATTATATAATCCTGCGTCGACTATGCCGAATGTTTATAAACGTAGTGTGTACATCCCAGTTTATTCCTGTATGCACATGCGACTAATCGAAGAAATCTCTCTTTCCTTTTACGCGCGAACTTCCTAGGCTATTAACTATGATTACCTGGCACGCACGTGTTAGATAACCCGAGATTTGCTCATCGATCGATCGCGTCTCGAGTGTGTAACACTTTTGCACACTCGCAAGAAGATAAATTTAGTCAAGACTTCACTCGATGTCTGTCAGTCTTGTTGAACGATGTTTGTCAATCTTCACGTTTGTCTAATCGATTACATAGACGATATTGAACGCATTGCCATCTATGACTAATCAATTTTTGCGACCGTAATAATATTAATAAGATATAATTCGTCTACAATGAAAGTACTGCTCGTTGCGGCATCTAAACAAAGCCATGTCATCGTCTTAATCCCCATAATTTCACCAAATTGCATTGGGTGACATTTCTCGATGTATACGTAACAAGCAAGCGTGACAGTCTCTCTTGTCCCAAGAGTCGACTTCCTTGGATTTTAAGATTATACTCGTGTGGTTCGCGCTAGTCGCTTTCAGTTTCTAGTATGCGCGGCGGAAGCGGACCCAGCATGCGGAAACGAGTCCAGGGTGTGGTGAAACGACGTTGCTATCCGATTATACGATATCTGAACGACGAAAGTAAGATGCTGGAGAAAAGGAAGAGTGCCGCGAGAACGAGCCGCGATGGCGACGATGACATTCAATACCTCTCGAGTCGGCTCGGTTTATCCACGTATTAATGAGACACAATATCGTCGGAACGAATCACGCTGCCGCGCGTAGGATGTACATAATGGTACATAAGATGTACGTATGTGAAGGAACTTGTATAGTTGAGATACAGGTCTATAACCGTGGGAGGCAATTAGGTCTGCGTCTCCTGACTGATTACCAGAGTTATCCTAGCTATACAAGATGTTTCTGAAATAACGCCCACTAATCATACAGTGCTAATAAAAAACTGAATCGAAAAGTCCTCTAGCATTTTGCAGTTTTCGCAATATCTTTTTTTAGTTACTCAATGAGCAAGAGGTCTAAAATTGACGTATAAGACAACTTTAAGGTATTTTTAAGAATTTTTTAAGAAATATTTTCAAAATATCTCACAAAGAACTATGAAAGATATCTTGTCTTATACATTGATTTATCTATTTATCTATTTATCTATTTCGGCAATATTATTTAGAAATTAATGTCTGATTAATTATTGCGAAATTAGTGGATGTTATTTCAGAAATACTCTGTATACGTAAGATGAAAACACACACAGAAAAATATTATTCTATTGTTAAGAAAAATAATTATTCATTTACTTTCTTTTTTTTTAAGTAACGGCTTATAAAACAATTTTTTTTATTCTTTAACAAAGAATATTTTCTTGATAATATTAAAATACTTATTATCAAAGCTCGCTCATATTCAAAAACTATATTTAAAATAGAAGATGTAAAATAATTATTTAGTCTTAATTGTTTTAAATAGCTTCTGATGTATTTCTTGTTTAATATTTTAAATAAGTTTTTGGAATCTATTTTATATTTTCTATGTTAAATAAGTTGTAACGATTATTTTATCTTGCTTATCATAAATTTTAGAAAAACTCATTAATATACTTAACACAAGAATTAATTTTCTTTTGAAGAACATTTATAAAACTGATCGGAAGTGATTTTATATAATAAATAAATTTACTTTGATTTAATGCTGTTGATTGAAGTATTAAATTCTTACTTAGGAATATATTTTCAAAATATGTTCTGAAAAAATATGTTTGTAATAAACTTATGATATAAATTTGCGAGTACATGAGCTTTTGAAATACTTGAAACAAAAATAATTGTTTGTTTTAACAATTATTGTTTGTACTGTATGTATATTTTTCTATGTGCATGACATAAGGAAAATTTAAAGATGATACAAAATCTGAAAACGAAAATGAATGTAGCAGCAACATTATTCGCTTAGAGTATTTTCACGGAAAAGAATGTGAGAAAATGTCTATTAATTCCAATGATGTCGATTTACGTTCGGAGTAAATCTGGTTATATCTTGCATAGGCTAATTAGATTAACAATCAGATCATTAAATTGAGAAACGCACAACTAAGACTGAAGTTAATTTACCGTTTAATTTATGCGCATTTTTCAGATATCTCGAAGGCACGAACATATTTATGATCAATCGATAAAATATATTAGGTTTTGGAATTAATTCGTAGCGTTTTTTAATGAAAGAATGTTATTTATTTCACATGAGCATTAAAAAATACATTAATGAAAGTACTTCCCATCACTTGTAAAACGCTACGAATTAATTCCAACACCTAATAGTATTAAATGAAATTAAGTGACAGGCTTAATATTTTACAATTGATAGACTGCTTCTGATGCGTATATTAAAAATATTTATTTAACTACTTTCACACCAGAAATTTACATGAGAAATATATGTGTGCGTGTAATGGAATTTAAAAAAATTATGTATTTCAGAACACGTTACGCATAATTAGAGTATATTCGCATGTAAAATAAAAGCAACTAAAACATTGACAGATCCATAAATTTTGATAACATCGGACAGATGTCGTAAACGCGTTTGTGCGTAAATAGCGTTTCAAAATCGCGCAACTGTTTGGCAACATGCCCTTTCCGATTTTTATACACTTTCCACCGCGTCCCAGGAATGATTGTCGAACGATCGGTGCAGCCCTGAAAAATCGAACGACGCAATTGGCGGCTTAACAACTTACATTAGTCGTGCCGGGCTGATTCCTTGTGGCGCAATGTGCGCATACGTCGTGCACGATAGCGCGTAATGCGTGTGTCGAAAGTCTATAAGATTAATCTTCTAGGGAGAGAGGCGAGAGAATATTCGCGGATATTTACTGCAATTTTCGCACACTGACATTTACGCCTTCCCCTTCCGCCGACGCAGCCGTTCGTTTACTTTAACGATTCCTATATGAGTGACGCTTTTTCCATGCGGTACATATATGCCGCTTGTGGTGGAACAGGTGTACCTTTCTTGGCGCAACTCACGTAATATCGAAGAGTGAAAGTTTCCTCGCAATTCCTCATAATCGCATAACGTGTCCGGCTAATACGTTTCTCTATCGCTTCCTCCCCCAACCCTCCCAACGTTCAAATGTTTCGTAAGCAGTCGTTATGTAAAAAAAAATACTTTATTTATTTTTTACATTTACGGGGTGTATAGTACAATTCGAGGATTGGATCGCGAAGAATACAATATTTACGCATCGTATTGACTTCTATTAATTAACAATGTGGCAACTTTTGCCACATCTTTTGCCAGTCGTTCCTCGATCCTTCGACGATCGATCCTTCGAATATCTCTTGGTCTCTTGGGCCGCGAGCCGTCAAACAAAAAAGGGAAAGACGATGAAGTCTTCGTTTCTTCTCATACGCTCATTTTCTCAATAATGTCCGCCGAAATCACCGCCGCCAAAGTCGTGACCGCCAAAATCGTGGCCGCCAAATCCGCCGATATCACCGCCGCCGAAACCACCCTCTTCGTGATGACTCTTAACGACTACGGGATAAGGCTCTTTGACGACTACGGGTACCTTGACCGGGTAGGGCACTGGTTTCGACACTTCGACCGGGACCTTGACTGGTACTTTGACTGGATAGGGTACCTTGATGGGCACCTTTATGGGTACCTTGACCGGGAAGGGCACTGGCTTCTCCACTGGATAGGGCACGTGCTTCGTGACCTCCACTGGGTAAGGTTTCGGTACGTGGACCGGGTACGGACGATCGACAGGTACTTTGACTGGCACCTTTACCGGATAGGGCACGTGCTTCGTGACCTCCACCGGATACGGATGCGGTACTGGCACGTGCTTCGTGACCGTAACCGCCTTGATGTGATCAGTAGAGATTATTTCATGGCCACCACCAAATCCACCTCCGCCTCCGAGTCCACCGCCTCCGAATCCACCGCCTAAATCATGGCCACCGAAACCGCCCCCAAAACCACCGTGATCACCTAGACTTAGCTCCAGTCCTCGCTTCGATTTTTCATCCTTGGGCTTAGCGCTAGATTCGGTCTTCTTCGCCTCTTCGGCTACGACCGATAATACTAGGCCGCATAGGAGTATTACCTGTCGAAAGCAAGGAAACGGATGAGCATCTTTGATTTTATAAATTGTTTGATAAGTATTATTGTAAGATTTATGAGTATATATGATGTAGGTATATAGGGCTTCTCTCTGTCTTTCTCTCTCTCTCTTTTATTATAATTTGTTTTGATAACTTTTTGTAGGATTAATGATTTGAGAAAATATTTTTAAAAAAACTTTTTAATTAAGATATTGAAAAATTTAATAAAATGAGATTATTATTAGATAAAGTCGAAGTATATATAATTATATTGTATTATATAATTTCACTAAAATTTTTGGAAATATAATTTATGTTTTATCAATGGTTTTGAAAAGAACGAAGTACCCAAGGAAATGAAATTTTTAATAATTTCGAGTTTGGTATACGACAAATTCGCAAGTCAAAATTTGCTTTTAAGCCTATTCTATTAAGCATATTTATTAAGAAATAGGCCGCTTGAGAATGAAAGACTGTGCCTACAACACGTTACAGACTGCTAAGTACGGATCGGATTTCTACAAGCGATTCGAGCGGCTATCTCGTTGGAGCTACTCACTTTCAGCTTGTCGGTGCTGTTCATGTTGGTCGGCAGTGAGCACACTGGTACCGCCATGGTCTACCCTCGCTTTTATAGGGGACGCAACGGCGTGTCCGCTGGGCAACTCGAGCGTGCCGATGAAATTGTCGGCGGGTAGGAAGTTAACAGGAGGAAAGGAAGACAACGCACTGTAGACGATGTCTCCCTTTCTTCGTCTGCCTTTGTCTTCGCGTCTATTTTCTCATTGCTTTTTTTCTTAACTGTCTTGTCGCGTTTTCGAGTCCATTTAATTCGAAGTAGAAACGCGTTTCTATAACAAAAATCGAAAAAGATTCGTACTGTTTGATACGCTTGCGTGAACTTCTTGCGTAAACTTTTCTCAGTGATAGTAAGGCACATGGTAGAAATAATTCATTCATTGATGATAAATTCTCTTAATCATTATCAGTTATTTTTATTTTAATGATTACTTTATCTACTACCAACATGAAACATTGAAACATTAATCATACGAAATAAAATTTTTTATGGTCTGTTAATGTGCATGATATATTATCTTAGGATATTTTAACATTTTATAAAAAATATATACTTGATACGTAAAATAATTATTTTTTATATTCCTTTATAAGAAAAAAAACTTTTTGCGTAATTCTTCATATTTCAATCAGTATCTATTTTACTTTGTTAATACGTTTCATGATTACGCGTTATAAAAATCTTAATTAAAAATCGGATTGATACATTAAAATAAACATTACACATAATATTACACATAAATTTTTTATTAATGCAATTTGATCGATGTTTTTTGTGTTCTGCGTTTTCGAGAAATCAAATATTACTCATAAATATTAAAAGCTTAATTAATCTGAGAAGAGTGAATTGAAATTTTTTGACAACGAAAGTGTTTTTCTTAACTTATTTTTTTTCATTTTACGGATATATGAACGCATTGAAACATTTACATTCAGTCTCAACTTGTTCAAACTTAATATACTCGCCTCATTTCCATAGTCATAGCATGCTATGTTCAACGTATTATCTCTTTTCTACAGTTTCGTGTGCCACGACATTTGTCGCCGAGAAGAAGATAGCCGTCGTCACCAGCCGTGAAATTAGAGAGAATGATTCGAAGATGTTGGCCGTTATACCGCTTTAATAAGAAGTTGTTGGAACTCGTTAACGCGGTCGGATAAAATTCTTGCGTACCGGAAATGGTTTTCGCTGCGAAACGTAGAAACTCGGTTTTGCTTGGTGATGGCGGTACGATTTTTGGTTTATCACACGTAGTTCCCGCGGGCACAGTTAATCTCGGAATGACTTTGTATCTCGATCTCGGTTCGAAGGGTATTAGAATACTCGCGTATCCATGGTTTATCAGGGTTATCGATACGAATAAATTTCCATACATTTGAATTTGGATTTCCATATTTGAATCCGAAAATATTGATTTGACTTCTGGCGGGATAGGGAGTGTTTCGAGAGGCTGAGGGTTCCCTCCCTATTGATTGACCGTCGATCGAACTGCAGTGAAAATCGAGGGTGGGATGTATGCGATAGTTTCCACTTGACCTATACCCGAGGATTAAATCGTTTCGATGAATTTATAGTGATTCACTAGAGACCACAATCTGCTCGCGCTGCTGTTTTCCGACACGATCACGAAATCCGTCAATCGACGATTTTGGGCGCATCGGAAACTTCGGTTTTATCTCTTTCAATACTTTTCTCGAATGAGAGTCTCTCAGTAGCAACTTATTGAAAATTAATTAGTACATTTACTACGAATTTTTCTCATTTGAAAGGTTCTCTTGGAAGGTATTTATTGCTACGTCGAGTGATAACGGAAAAAATTATGCTATAGAATGTAGGCAGTTAATTAGCTGAAACATCGCTTCTGGCTAATCGACAATTGCGCGAGCGTGCATGACGACTAGTTATTAATTTCTGAAGCCGCAAGTCTAATTCATTGAATTCAAAACTAATGACACGCGCTGGTGTCGAGATGACTAATTTTCTGCGGCCATTTCTACTCTAAACCGGCTATCACTGTATATGTTTTTATCGAACAGCAACGACAGATCTGTACAAATTGATTGAAAGTTACCGAGTGCTGCGCTTTAAATTTATTTCAATATATTACATGTTTGCATAATACATGCATAATATAAATTAACGTTATTTATTTATGTTATTCATATTAATAAATTAATTTTACGCACTAATGTCATTATACGCGCATATATAATATTAAATCAATAATAATTAATAAAATGTTTAGATAGGATTAATATATAGATTTGACATATTAAACAATCGATTAAAATAATCTTATTACGAAAGGTTCAACTTTACGACAGTTCACGAACGTTTTTGTTCGTCGCGATGCACAGAATCCTCACGTAACGCTATATATAGTTAATTCTTTCTCAGGTTAAACTTCTTTGTGCACTTATTGTGTCATAAGTGGCTTTGCGCAAAATGTTATTACGTCCTGAATTACATATACGAGCAGCGCGATTTTAATTGCGAAGTTATTTGCTCGAAAGTCTTCCTGCAGCAAGAATAACGTCAGGAAACTGTTGAGCTCGCTATAGGAATATCAGATTAAATCTATCGCGGTGAAAACTTCAGTCGGTTTTTTTTTCGTTCGGACGATTGTAATATCATTACGTATACGGAACTTGGTGAAGTAAGCTGACCGATTATATTTGCCGGATATAATGCAAACGATACGTGTTCATACCGAAGTTGGCGATCCCGGTGATCGTATACTTTCTACCAATCTCCCGATATTTATGAGGCCGCAATTATGTAAATTTTGACAAATCGCACTTCCTCTCCACAAATCTTGTTTAGAAAACTTTTTCACAAAACCACGAAAATCTCTTGATCTCATACGTGACGAGCAAACCGACCTCATCTGTGCTCGTATGCAGTATTAATCCCCTGCACGTGAGCACCTGTGTCTAATGTCAACGTAAATGTCTGCATATAGTGTACCTTTTCTCTGCCAAAGTTCATTAGAATCGCAGAGTCGACGTCATTAATTTAACCAGCGATATTTTTTCAAGCAGTAGTTTCGTCTGCGTAAACGTTAATTGATTTTGCGAGAAGCCATCTCTGAGAATTCTGATGCGAACTTTCAATTGGCGATCCTTATCTCTGCAGAATTTTTTTTCTCCAAGTTCGAGTCACTTGAACTTTAGACCGCAGAAGAGGGTGGCGACGGTGGCGTATAAATGCGCCCTAAGTGCACCAGTGGATTCTCGCGCGTTACGAGACGACAGTGCGGGCGGATGTCGTCGGTAGTGGGATTTTCGCGTAGTCTGCATTTCTGCTTCACCGACCACAAGCGTAACCTTATGCAATAATGGGAAAGGCTTTGGAGTCGGCCAGACCGTGGCTCTCATGAATATATGGATAGATGTTCTCGCTCAAGGTGTTTATCAAGCCGTTTTCTAGTTACATCCTTCCCACTCCGTGACATCACCCATCGAACACAAACGTAATTTGCACTTTGGAAAGATAAAACGGAATTTTTATTTTTTTGACAACTTTTTTTGGAGAGCTTAGTTAGATATTTCTTCGAAGGTTGATATTCTGGGATATGCCTCGCGTGTCTAACGGCGATTGTAGGTTTATAAATTTTTACTTTTGCTTGTATTTGATTTACTTTTTTTTTTACTGCACGTGTTACGGTTAATGAACATGTATATTTTACGCATGGTTAATTTTATGAACATTTATCAATCTTTGGGAAATTTTTTTGCGCATTTATTTTAATCATTAAACTATGCGTCGAAAAAGCGTTTACGTATTACTCTTAGAAATAAGAGATAAGACGCAGTTTAATTTTTAAAATTACAAGCTGACCATTTAAGAAGAACAGGTAACAGCAGCAAAAACTGTTTGCGTAAGTTATGGACGCCTATAAATAAAATTATAAGTAGGCTATTTTAAAGATTGTACTGAATGTAAAATGCTTTATTGGGCGGCCAAAGAAACGAGTCAATAAAAAAATTAATAATTGACTCTCTCTTTCACTCGTGTACTTTTTTTATTTATCAAACTAGAGTGTGCTAAGAAAAAAAAACAAATTGAAGATATAGTATAATCTTAACTCTTTTATAATTATTTCATTAATGAATTATGATAATTTAGAAAAGAGGAAATTTATGTTACAAGCAAACAAAGCGTAAAGATATATAAAATGGGTCATGATTTTAATAATTAAACAGAGAAAAGTGAAGATTACCACATCATATCCCACATCGTGTGCAATAGTTATTCAATTATCGCACTCGTTTTAGTCGAGAGAGTTTAACATATTAAATAAAAGTAACTCGGTTAAATGAATTTGTAATGAGTCTATTCTCATTAAACGAAATCTGTGACCGATGCATTAAATAATCAATACTATTGTTTACTAAATAATGTAAATGCTCGGCAATGTTGAAACTTTGCGATAGTCTGTGCGAAATGTAAATATTTATTTGATACGTATATCGCGCACATATCTGGCCTATAATCATATATTATACGATCAGTATATTGAACAAATATAATTGCATATTCCTTGCGTAGTAATCATTTTCAAATAAAATATCATATGCAAGTGAGACCTTTTGCAAAGATGTCATCAGAACATGTTTACCTAGAATTACATTGGTTCACCTGCCAATAAAATGTCACTTGGGAAGGATATGTGTAAAAATTAAGTTTAATGCTAAAGTATCCATGAATCAATTATGAAAGTAGTTCCAATAAAAAGTTAGTGCGTCAATGGTTTAAAGCGGTGGTATATGTCTTTATAAGATCTGATAACTGTATATTAAAATCAAAGCATATAGTGTCAAAGAAATGAGAAAAATGTTGCCTTCATTTCGACATCGGGTGATTCAGGTGTTACGTTATTAACGACGCGGTCGATTGCCAGTTTAGACCTTCGATTCCTTTAAAAATATTACTAGGTGAACAAAAAATAGTACTACTAAAACTTGGCGAAAGTGATTGAAAAAAACAACACGTTGATTGCGCCACGTTGATGTGTCGAAATGCAAATTTTCACGTCTCTTTCATGGTCACCAATGTGTGTAACGTCGACGGCATTAGGCGTAATTAAACATTAATTGTAATTTCTTGCCAACTTCCTTTGCGTATTGCAAATTTATTTTTTAATTAAATAACCATCGACCATGATACCGGGATATATAGTGTACATGTCACATGGAGAAAGTCTAATTGTTACACCGTTTTGTATGTACATCGTTTCACTATGGGTTTTGTCACGCTTATGAATCTTCTTATTATTTAATTTACGTTGAAATCGAGCTTGCTCATAAAATCAGTCGTGAATTGATTGAGAAAGATTTCAATTTCAAACATAAGTTTCGTTGTCCGAAATAGTATAACGTGGCTTAATTTTGACGAGAATTATGCAACGTCAAAGTTTCTTCCTAGTCGCAGAAGTTAATTGCCTGATAAACAGAATCGATAAAAATTATGTTTTAAATCTCGAGTGATACTTTATGAGTATGCTAATAAAATGTTTAGCGAAAGTGTGTGAAGATCGTAGAATTAAATTTAAGATTGTCGATCGCACGCTGTCAGATTAATTCGAATATTCTCCATCATATTACCATCCACTTATGTCTTAGGCGAAAGCTTGGACGCTAAAACTGTTATGTTACAGCTTCCTTAAGACTTTCATAATAATTATAATATTAAGGCAAATACGAATTTTAAGCAATTTTATAAAAATTATATTTTTAATATTATATTTTTCTGAGATTGTTTACTATCGCGATTGATAATGGCATATCAACTTGTATATTATTTATTACTTTGCTTGTTCATCGTCGAATTTTCTACTTGTCTTTGTTCATACAGTGAATAGCGATGCGTTGTGTAATGCGCTAAGAGCTACGATCATCATTATATCCAATAAAATTTACGCGAGGTGCAAACAAAAAAAAAGCAAGTCGAGTCCGCTTATAATGATTCTCATGTAAAAGTGAAAGAAAGACAGAAAGCGCGATTAAAACGGGCACGCGAAAGAGTCGGATCAATTCCGCACTTTTGAGTTGCGGTTCTTCCTTGGTGAGGGGATAACGATTGGAACTAGTTGGAACGAGCGATGGGACGGCGACGTTACGCGGCTTGTATCCGGGCATCCGGTAGTAATCAACCTTACCAAGCGGTAGCCCGTGGGAAAACGGCTTAATGCTGAACGGATTTGTGCGGGATAGCAGTACAATCGGACCACCTTAAAGCTGGCGTTCCGGCGTTGGACGAACGATTTTCCGGGGAGTGGGCCAGCGAGCACGGCGAAAGTGCCGGTATATATGCTGCTGATTGGCACGATGCAACTTCAGTGTGCACTCCCGAAGGCTACCATGAGCACTTCGCAGGTGAGCGTGCGCTGCTGGCACAGCGGCGCGTAAATAGGGCTCTGACAAGGGTATCTTTAGGGTATCTCGCACGGAGGATTATGCACGGAATTATGCGCGATAAATGAGGAACGCGTCGGGATTTAGTATTATTGACGGTGTGAGATTGGTGTTGATTTCTCACACCATCACATACAGTGTTAAAATTGTAGAGATTACGGTGCGATTCTTTCTTTCATTACAAGAGTGAAATTTCAATAAATTTACTTTAAATAGAATACTTTAAATACAATATTAGAGAAGATTAGATTTTATATACTGATTATATTTTTATCTTGCAATGTTTCATGTTTATAACAGACTATAATTTAATTTTGTTGTACATCGTGCTTTTTTGAGATTTTCTTTGTTTGCATTTTTTGTATTGTCGAATCATTTATTGTATAATAAAAATGGATAAAATTTTTGTGAACTCCAGCGAGATCTTCAAAGCTTCCCAAGTTAACAAAGCTAATCTAAACCTTGACCATGAAGAACCGCAATTAACACACGTTTATTCGCAGATCCTCGTGCTCCTCGCCCTTGTGGCGACGGTGGCTCTGGCCACTGAGACCAAGAAGTCCGACAGCAAAGGGGTCGAGTCAAAGGATGCCAAGAGCAAGCGCGGACTGGAACTGAGTCTGGGTCATGGTGGCTTTGGCGGCGGCGGTGGTTTCGGCGGCCACGATTTCGGTGGCTTCGGCGGTGGTGATTTCGGCGGCGGTTTTGGTGGAGGCGGCGGCGGCGGCGGCGGCGGCGGTGGCGGTGATGGTGGAAGAATTTCCGGCATCACGATCCATCGCGAGGTCTCGGTGCCAGTTCCGGTGCCCTACACCGTTGAGAAAAGCGTACCAGTACCTGTACATGTGCCGGTGAAGGTTCCGGTGGACAACCCGATACCGTATCACGTACCAAAGCCTTATCCGGTTCCAGTAGAGAAGACTGTACCAATTCCTGTGGAGAAACCGGTTCCAGTACCTGTCAAGGTGCCCATAAAGATACCCGTCAAGGTGCCTGTTCCATATACCGTACCATATAAAGTACCTTACCCCGTGGAAAAGGAATTGCCCTATCCGGTCAAGGTGCCGGTCGTCGTAAAGGAATCGTATCCGGTCCTGGTGCATGAAGGCGGTCACGGAGGCGGCGGCGGCGGCTTTGGTGGAGGCGGCGGCTTTGGAGGCGGTTACGGAGGCGGACATGGTGGATTCGGTGGCGGTCATGAACTCGGTTTCGACCTGCATTGACGATAGTCTGATATGACAATCGATATTAATGATACTCTTGTATATAATTATTACGTTTCTTTTTTTTACACTGTGCTGTCTTAGCAGAATAAACATTAAATTATTAACTCGGCCTTTTGTAAAATCCAGCGTTACCTTATCCTTTGATGTTTACACGAGGAATTTGCTCAAACTTGAGCTTTATTTTACAACAAATAAAAATCATTTTTCTGAGTGTATTATATTTTTAATTGCTCGCATATTTCTATGGTTTTAACTACATTGCGCAACCATAGTGACAAGAAATTAATCATCAATTTAAATGTTTATGAAACAGCTTGTTGAATTTTTCTTATGTAATACACTTACGAAGTATTGCAAGTTATCATACTGCAATAACTGCCACGATATAAACTGATTCTTAGTCACTTCCTGTGAAACTAGGCGGAACATGTTACAATGTGGTTACCAGGCGACATGTGAAAGTATCTCAACCAGTCATTATAGCCGTTACGGTTCCACACACAAGTTAGATGTACTAGGAAGCTTATTATCTAGTTAAGGATTGTACGATAAAATCGCAAAATACTCTTACGTGTAAGAAATGATACTTGTTATATTTTTATACATTCATTTAATTATAGGAATATAATGATAGATATATATTTAAAAGATCTGATTGATAGGTTTAAAAAGATCTTGAAATGCTTGCTTTCTAATTTTTAAACATCAAAATATTTTCATATATAAATTGTGGTCTTAATTATATTAAAATCATATAACATTTTATTTTAATTACATTAAAGTAAATATTAAAACATAATTTATTTTACATTTATTTATTAATATAACTTATAATTGAGTAATTACAATATAAATTCATGTTCAAGAGGTCAACGTTATGATTGCATAAATTATATATATTAGGATGAAGCCAGATGTACGTTGAACATACCGATCAGATACCTTTACTCGACGTACAAGGTAGATCATTCCATAGTCAAGGTTGCTGGAAGAAATAATATCGAATATTTACCTCGGGCAATTCATATTTGAGCGTATATATAATCGCGCGTATAGAGATGTACGGTTTCTCTCACGTAAGGGGAAGCCAGTTATACGAACGAAAAGAGTGTTCTGTAATCTGTGATTTCCGTAATCTTACTTCCTTGATAGTAATATTTCCCAACGACCAACTAGAGGCCATCACCGTTACGTAAATAGTTCGATCGATTTTACGTAACTATTATAAAAAGAAAGTAAGCACCTTTACCATTAATGAAACCATAATGACTATCAAATTCTGTATTGGCAATCTGTAATAGCGTTTCGCTCAGCGAGTTAACTAAGTATCACTTTCATTTATAATCTGCGCCATCGCTATATGCTTTACATGCGCGCGATGCTCTATTTTCTTTTTTTTGACTTCTCTATAATCTCATAGATCGTGTTACATCATGCCATTTATAAGATTGAACGCTCTGATTATTTTTCAGCAGGATATAAACGAGTAATTGCGATATCTTGTTAGGAATCCGAATATCGACAAACTACGACCGACGAATAACTTGCTTTAACCTGAGGCAATCGTTATAATAGTATATGGAGATGAATCAGGACCATAATTTGTCCTTGTTAGAAGTTTCTGTTCTTGAACTAGGTCCCTTTATATACAATTATTATTATATATCAATGAAGGCAGAAAAAGATTTCATGTCATAATTCTTCATACGATAAACAACGTTCTGCGTATCGAGGTATATGTTATAAATTTAGGAGTCTTCATCTCTCGTGTCTCATTCAAATTTCAGACTACATAATAAGATTATATAATAAGAGACGACTAGTGCAATCAGTTTGTGAGAGATTTGAGAATGCAACGATCGTAATAAGCTTAACAAATAATTGAATTAATTAAATTGTCTTAATAGAAGACATAACGGAGTACAGAAAAAACAATTTTATCTAAAAATAAAAATAATTTTATCAAAAGAATTATTTAAAACGCTCAAATAATAAACGCTATAATAAACAATGTTACAAAAAATTTTGACATTTGAGCGTTCTAAATAATTATTTTGATAAAATTATTTTCATTTCTGTCTTACACAGTTATTTTACCATCTATATAATTATTTTACAGTCTAACAAAATTATTTTCAGGCGTATATTTAAATAAATTTTATTTTAAATTTGTTCATACTTTAGCAAAATCATTCCCTCCGTGTATCATAAATCGTCTCACACAAGCAAGAACCTTTCTAAATATTTTTAGAATCGGATTTAAAATATAGAACTTTCACATTTTTCTTCTATATGAAATAAAGAAAAAAAAATAACGAAAAGATAACGAGAATTGAAACTGATTAATAGTAAAATTGTAAATTTTCGCACAATTATTTGGGAATCTACGGACCCAAGTTTTAATGCATCACAAAATTTTATAAATGATTAAAAATAAAAACAAAGAGAAAACATGTATAATGTTCACAACTTTATTTTATCCGCTGAAGAATTATTTCTTGAAAGAAGAGATATAATCTATATAATATTGGAGATATAATTGTTTAATCGATATAAATAGAATAGATATCATAAAATGTTTAGATACGTATAGTCAATGCTAAAAAAAAAACTGAAAAATGCCTTTTCTTTGCAAAAAGAACGTAAGCGTGACAAGAGGCGTCGCGACGTCTCGTCAGTCTAGCAATGTCGTTGTCGCCACGAACATCCGGCGCTTTAAACATCGCCATTTACTCTTACGGTTCGTTAGCCACGTGTCTCCCGCATTGGAATGGGATCGTCCGTAAAACATAGAGGTTCACTTCAATACTTTTATTTGTTTAGAGTAAGACATCGTGATTGGACGTACAGAAACTTTAATTTTGTTGTAGATCACAAATTTCAAATAAACTGATAAAATTCAAATATGAACGCGTTAAAGTAACGCAAATTCGTTCTGAGATTTCAGTATATCTGCATTACATAGAATAATGATATTATAACACATGAATATAAATCATATTATTACACTACCTCTCAGCTATATTTCTTTTTGACGAGAGAAATGTTATTGTTACATTTCCTGCATATGCAACCATATATCTGTAATGAGAATATTTTATTTTATTTATAATATTCTATTTAATTTAGAATAATGCGAAATATATTAAGAAAAATTGTGTTTGTTAATCTGTCTTGATATTTAAAAATAGCAAATTATTATTATACATATTGAAAGTTTATTTTTATGTGAAATAAGAATAATCGATTGACAGTATTTTTTTTGAGCAAAAGATCTTTCTCTCATTTAATATGTCTACTTTAAATTGTACTATGTCGCAATCTTGGACAATTAGCAATCTTTGGCTTTGCAAAGATAGAACTTGTATGATATCGTACATGCCGTAATCTCATTTCAGTGAAACCGCGTAAGGAACCAGCGAGTTAATGTACATTTTGTTGGATATGCATTGAAGGAAGTGCGCTTTAAATGTAGTCTAACAGAATGACCTAGATAATAACTGAAAGTAAAATGATGAATTACTTAAGAAATTAAGAAATAAAGGTATTATTACTCGAAAGAAATACCAATATTGTAATACTTAAATTCTAAAAAAAATATAATATATTAAAGAAATTGTTATGCAAATATTTTTAGATAGATTTTTTTAGAACAGAAGATATTGGCATGTTTTTATTTGCATCTAGTTAAATTATAATGACCTGTAGGAAGAAATACATTAATATTATTAGGCAAAACATGTGTTACGTAATGAAACACGTAGTATAATATTTTCTCCGTATCGTTATGTTAGCGAATGTTCGCCAGAATTCGAATGTTACCTCTATTTTGATGACACGGTCTTAAAATACGTCTATGTTTTATTTTAAGCTTGTGTTCATGTAGCATCGTAAATCAGGGAACATGATCTAAAGTCTTTCTCGTACAGTTTTAGCTTCATTTTTCATGATATTCCGCGTTCCAGAACAGATGCTCCATTATCTTGAGACTGTCCATTTTCTTTCATTTTTCGTAGGATACGCTCATACAACGACAATGATCAGATAAATCTTATAACAATTTAAAGAATTTATTTATTATTTTTTATTAAACGAAACATTTATGTAATATCTGTTTTAATAATTGCAGTTTTTCATATAAACATAATTTAGTTTATTATCACTATTTTGTTGTAAATCCACATTTACATAAAATGACATTTAAAAAGTTTTGCCATAAGCGTAGCAACATTGCTTGTATATAATGAGATAGAAAAGGGAGTGGGAGTGAGAGAGAGAGAGAGGGAGAGAGAAAATATAGCTAATTGCAAAACTAAATAAACCTGAAATAAAATTTTATTTTCAATCACGACAATCTATTGTTTTATATATGATTATAATTAGTCATTGATTAATTGTCAATTTGCTATTAACAAAATCTAATTATTAATCTGATAATTTAGTATTAATTATTCGTACAAAATTATTCTTATTGAAGATCACTAATTGTTAGCTAATTAATGATATATAAATATAAATTATCAGATTAGATTGGTTTTCTTTATACTACATCGAGCAGAAGAAACATCTTAACTCACAAGACACATTTTGACAGATTCCCAAATTAGCAAAGTTTCCTTTAACCATGTCGTACTCCTTTAAAACGTTCGTGCAGCTATAGCATCAACTTATCCGACATGAGATGCATTCTTTTTTTCTGTGTAACTCCCGCGCCTTAAACAGGCTTCGGTTGTTATTGCCGGTAGCGAAGAGAAAGGTGCTGCGGAAAAACGAAGTAACGTAGTAAAGCGAGTGTTAAAGCCCGATCGATTTGAAATCGACACTATACATTGAGGTCACACTCCGTCTCCTTTCGCTCTTCCTCCTTCCTACTGTCGTGGCTAATAAGACTTCAGCTGAGAAGCCTGCTTTAAGGCCGTTCCGCCGTACTATGAACGCGTCTGTTTACATAACTATAATAGTGTAATTATAACGAGTTTATGCTTAGCTCTCTGAACTCTTCGCTTTTATCCTTCCTTTTCTTTCATGTTTTTTATTGCGTTCATTTTCTTTTATCGCATTTCTTTCTTTCTATTTCTGCTTTATTTGTATTAATGGATTGAACTCTATACAGAGTGTCTCAACACTTATGATAAATATTTTGACAGTTCTTTGTAATATTAAAAAAAAAAAAGTCTAATACAAAAATACCGAGGTTACAATAGTTTTCAAATAGGAAGAGTTCAAAAATTACGAATGATAGGACTAGAATTTTGCGCGCTCAGGGATAGTAAGACGATCAGCGTTGAAGATACTTCTTCATACCTTTGAAAATAATAATATTCAGCATTTTCACACACACATACACACACATACTACACACATATACACACATATTGATTGTCTTGTCATCTCTGAATGTGCGAAATTTTAACTCTGTCATTCGTAATTTTTAAACTCTTCCCATTTAAAAACCATAATCTGGACATTTTTATATTAGATTTTTCAGGGCTGGGTAATTATATATGTAAAATGCCAAATGTAAAAATACATAAAAAAACGTATTTAAAAGTGGATGTAAAATGTTTTTCGAATCTACTTTATATGTTAAAAAATGAATAAATAGATATTAAATAGTTTCAAATACGGAAATGGTTTTTCCTACGTACATTTTAATATACATTTTTAAGTATTTTACATTTAACATTTTAAATAGAATTTTAAATGCAAAAATAATCCTGAGACTTTTTGTCTTAAAATGTTATAAAGAATCTGCCTTTGAAATATTTATTATCAGTTTTAGAACACCCTGTATAGCTTGGCAAATATAGATTGGTATTTGTAACTATTATTCGAATCTCATTTCAAGAGTTTATCAGAGAAACTCAGAACAGGATTTCGTATCTTGAAACGCAGACAATTCAATAGACACATCTTGATAGAGATTAACTGTGACTGTGTTTAGAGAAGCAGAACGTTACTCACGTAAAACTTGGTGCGATAGTGCTTTTATTAATTCCGGGTTCAAATTGTTGGATGCAGGCATAACACTATCCTTCATTATTCTTCATATTCAATTCGTTATAAGATCAAGCCCTCTTTTCAGATGTATTTGTCCTCTTGCGAAATAAAACGTAATAAAAGTGTGCTGTATGTAATAGGAGTAATGCAGTTTCTCCGGAAATAATTTTCACAAGCGTGTTAAGTAACGAGCGTTATTCGTATCTATGGGAAGCATACACGAGAACGTTTGTGTCCTTGTAGATACGATCTGTGGCTTCCAAGCTTTACAGACACATAAATCATATATTAAGCCTTGGTTCATACTAGCAGCATCGTGTTAATGGACGCGTAATATGCGATCGCTCGATTTCACGGAGCTCGCCACAGCTGCTGCAGTAACGGCTGATATCTCGAGACAATGTTCTATCGAATCGATAGCCAAACAGGAATTTGGAGTACCTGATAGGTTGATTCGAGGACACCAGCTATCCATCTATTCTGTACTGTATATATACATATTATATATGTAATGTACAGCAATTCTATATGTAATATATTCTTTATAAGTGAGTCTTGTACAAAATATCCTTAGAATATTCACAGAATTTACAGAAGTCCCTTTCTTTCTTTTATCTATTTATAAATTAAGGTCCCGGAATTAATATTTTAATGAACAATATATATTTACGCACTAAAATTATTTACAATTTGAAATAGTTTCCCGAAGAGAGGATAAAACCCTAATTAAATATGAAAAATTCTTATTTTCGATTGACAGATCTTAAATGCTTTAATTATTTAGTGTGAATTAATATAAATTTCTGATTCCACAAACCACTGTGGAGATTGAATTAAAATTATGTAATTTAAAATTATTTTATTAGAATTAAATTAAAATTAGTTAATTTAATCTTCAAATAATTCGCGTAAGTTTGAAAGTTATAACATCAAGATAAATGTAAAACGAGATACATGAAAGTATCCTCCCTACATTAAAATAACAAAAACTTGTTAAAGAACAACAATTGAATGTTGGCCTTCTACAAACTACTAGACTTGTAAACACGGACAATAGTATCTGAATTCTTCCAGACGCTCTTAAAAGTACACTGTATAGAACAATGTTGAAAGAGAGAGAAAGAAAGAACGAGAGGCCATTCTGAGAATAGCATTAGAAATCGTAAGATAGGATAGTATTGAAACTAGCATTAGCGTCATCATTGTTAAAAAAGACTCAATATATTCCGTAGTTTGCGAAAATTGTTCTTGTATGCGCTGTTTGCAGTGCGATGTATAACCCGCGATAATGTCTATAAATGAAATTAACGATGCCCGGCATGTTAATAATGCATTTAGATATACTCTTCGTATGCGATAATTAAAAGATTTACCGGATAATGCAGGTGCCCGCTAAGAGCCGATGTGCTGGCAGATAGTTTGCCAAATATAATTCGCATATTACGCGCATTTAATGCACATAGAGTATGCATTGCAAGCACATAATGTAAGAGGCGCAGAATGAAAATCAATAGCGATGCGGGTATGCTCAATCTATTTAAACGTACGTTTTGATAATTGAACGCCGATAATGACTCAGCATTAATAGTGATCTCTTTCGCCGTTATTAATTAATTGTCTGTTGTAATGCAAAAGCGCACTTTCCCCGCTATAACTTTCGTGTATAGACTAAACTTTACTCCCACGTTGTATAAACTTCACATCGATAATTAATGACTTTTTATTGTTCGAACTATTTAAAAGAGATTGCAGTTAGAGATTGCAATCGTTTGTTTTGGATCGTTATAAAATGAACACGCATCGACTAAAAGTAGACTTCCGTCAAAGCGCGAAAATACTATCCACTGCAGAAATTCCTTTTTGTTGTCTCACGTCGTAGAGATGATCAATGGCGATAGAAAATGTAACTGGCCGCGCATATCTCTTTTTTTCTACAAATATACGGCGAATAAGGCAAATTGGAAAGACTTTCTATTAATTGCTTCCGTGAGTTGAGCTTACGTATGTATCATATGATTATATATAATATAATTCTGTTCTCGAGTTTATCCAGTTCATTTCGTAGACTTTCTTTATTGCATAATTTAAAAAGTTTCTTCGTAAAATTATAGTTGTATTGAAAATTTCTTAAAAATTACTATCTTTTATTAAAGCAAGCATCTCTGTAAAAATTATACTGTTTGTAAAAATGATAAATATCAAATAAAAAATCAATAAAAAATTAATTTTTCTGATTTATGTATATAAATTTTAATACGCAATAGATTAAAATAACTATAACATTATATATAAAATGTAGATACATTAAAAAATATAAAGATAATTAATAAATTATATATACATACATATATACATATACATATACATATATATATATATATATGTGTGTGCATGTATGTATACATATATATATATATATATATATATATATATACACATTGGTATATTATATATACGCTTATAATTCAAAAGTTATAGCCTCAACATTTTGATATTGGAATTTTCATCTCAAAATGATCTTAGGAATCTCCTCTTAAGCGTTGTTCATCTCTTTCCTGGACATCCTATACACACACACACACACACACACACACACACACACACACACACACACACACACACCACACACACACACACACACATACATATACACTTAGTATTATAAAAATAAATAAAAACTATAAAATATATATTTTAATTTTAACGCACCATTACAATTCTTAAAGCTTAGTAAGTCAATCGATAAGTTACAAATCGAACAATGATTCATGGATTCTCAGAAAAGATTTGAAAAGAGATGAGAAATTTTTATACACGTTTGTACAATGAAAAGCTTTCAGATGGTTTGGAATAATACATGCATAAAGAGCTGAGCCAGTAACTATCAACTGCTTGATCGTTCGAGATAGTTGAATGCTACAAGTTGAAATATTATATGAACAATTTACACAAAGTTAATTTGTAATTATTTTATTGCAATTATATCCGACATATTACACTTTGCATAATAAATATATGTGCATTATTAAAGCTAAAATAACAAAGTTATATAAATTTATTTTAAATTATTATAATTGATATATTTTTCGTTAATAACGTTAGCGCTGGCATGCAATCGTAATCTCTGTCCAGGTTTTTTTGTTTTGTTTTAATTAATATATAACTTTATATATATTCAATTAAGAATTTATATTAAAAACATTTTGTTTTTGTTTATTATTAACGTGTTTAAATCAATTTATACGTCAATTTTTAATTTAAAATTTTGATATGAATCTTAAATCAAATTTCACGTAAATTATTTTTCCGCTTTTTAACTGAGTAGCTTTAGTTGTTCTCTGATCAGAAAATGACTATTGAACAGTTCATGTTTTAAATAATAAATTTCCATTCTTAGTATTTCATCCGCTCTTAAGAGAAGATCTAAGTAACGAGATGACAGAATATTCAGATGACAGAAGGCTGTGCCCATATACGTTAATGAAGTATAGCGAAATGTTTGATCGTATTCGGACGTTACGCGTTTCACCATATCGACCGCAGACTGTCCTATCAGAGTGAGGAAGCTGTAACACAGGACGGGGTAGGCTCTCCCGAAGCATCGGGAAAAGCAATATACGTCGGGTCAATACCGCAAATAGTCTCGATCAGCATATTCGTGGATTAATATGACGTTCAGGTAGGTAACGTACCATCCGGAGTTGTATGCCCTGCAACTTTGACCACCCCTCTCTTCTTCCCGTGCGTCCCGCGTCCAATCCAGCGGCAGACGAAATTGTTTCGAATTCTGCCGCTGGCAAGTAAACCGCAACTGTATCGATCAGCCAAACCCTAGAAGCAATTGGGTCGTTTCAATTAACAAAACTGAATTTTCGCCGTTAGGCTCGAAAACGTGACGGTTCATTGCGGAAAATCCTGTAGGCACGCTGTCAACCGGATCGCGAAAAGATAGTTCGCGCGTACGAAAACTATTCGAAAAAATAATTAGTCAATTGGATTTTTTGGATAACGAAGCACCGGTTATCGATTGAACGTCAATACGATTCGAAGATTAATTAGGTTTCTCGCGTTGCCAGACTTAGCTAAACGGATTCAGTCGATATATTTCCGTGTGAATTAAGTATCTACAATAATTATAACAATTATTGATATTAAATTCAGAAAAAATTTTTTGAATCGTTACACAAAAATATTATGAATATATACCAATTAATATCATCAGTTAAAATAAATTTTGTTTTATAATTCGTAACTGTTTTTAAACAAATTATTATTTCAGTGCTGAACTTTCATTATTTCTCTCTCTCTCTCTCTCTCTCTCTCTTTCTCTCTCATTTATTCATTCATTTTCTCTGTTTCTGATGCATCGTACATTAATTATCTTTATCTACATCAATTTATTTCTCTTTACGCTTATAATTAGCGAGATACAAAATTAAATTTATTTATTAAAGAAAATATCTATTTAATGCACATCATGTGTTTTGAGATTTAATTGAAAATAATTCTCAATTAATATCGTATCAACTTGAGCTCATTTTCGTGGAATCCTATATGTCTTTTTCATCCTGTCAAAATCAGTGCGCGTAATGGCCGATAGAGGATGGCTTTGCTTAATCTGGAGATCCCATAATGTATTTTAGAGCCGCTAAAATTCCATTCTACAAGCAGATCCTACAAGCGCATGTTCTCGTAAGGACGAGATCCTATTGGCACTGCAATGTTATTGGATTGTAGCACACAAACCACGAGATTCTCTGTCGGAATAAAGGGTTTCTTCGGCTTAACATTCTTCACAACTGTCCTCGGAAGAAGTCGGACTCTTACTTGTTCACTTGTTCGGAAGCAGCTATGTTCGGAACAGCTTGTATAAGTCGCACACAATACGTACACGCTTGTCTATGTAGTAGTATGTTGTTGCAATTGTACTCGTCCGAGTTATTTGGTTCACTCTGCGAAGGTTGATAGAAGTATTGCAAGAATATCCCCAACCATCGCTGCGAAACTATTCCAAGGACGCTCGTTGGATTTTAGAATTCCTCGATCCATGATGGCAATTGTATGAGAACATTTCTCGAATTGCTTCGCTAGAGTTACTGAATTATGAATACCTACCCGAGAGAAATTGATTCAAAATAAAAAGCTGTAATGAAACTTATACACATTTATACGTGTTAAGTGATAAATTTAAAGAATGTTAATGAATTTTATTATTATTTATTAAGATTATTTATTAAGACCGTATGTGTGAATACATAATGTGTGAATAAATAAGAAGAAAACTAAAAAATTTAAAGTTAGTTATATTATTTAATTCTTATATTCATATATTCAGGAAATATCAACGATTGTGTGATTGTAAATTTATGAAAAATATGCAACAGATAATACAAAAAGTTTGTCGTTATATAATGCTCAAGCAAAGATAGACGATAATAGCATCGCTCTCGTAGGATTTCTGCAGATAATGGGAACACTTTCTAGGGCTTAACGACATAGCTTTGTTAGATTATCGAAGCTTGCAGCTATTGGGAATTTCTATGCTTAAGGGATAATTGGGGATTGTGCTGGTAAAGAAAATATCGAGAATGAGAGGGGAATAATTTCGTCATGGCTTATATCAAACACACAATAATCGGCTTCCACGGTGAACCGTTTAATAAAGACCGAAGATCGCTTTGGATGTACATGCTCTTTGTGGTTTTATTTGTCATTAAATAAACTTTGCCTCGTTAATGCTTCTATGTTACCGATATTATGCTAGGATTAGATAAAGTGGAATAATATGTTTGTCAGACCTTTCGTATAACAATATGAACGTATTCCACGTGATCAAGATTTGAATATCCAAAATTACAACATATTGTTAATATATACATATTGTTAATGTAATAATATGTAATAATAATTATTTTTAACGTTTGATAAATATTTATTAATTAGATATTTTTAACGTCGATTTTCAAATGTGTTATTAATAATGAATATTTAAATTATGTACGCGTGTGTAGGTGAGAGAAAAATGATTTTTTTGTTAACACCAGACTTTTTTGTAGTCTTTCGATACTTCCTGAACATGAATTCGTTTTTTAAATTGCATCATGTCAATTTTAAGAAATTTATAAAGAATTATTTTCGCGTAGTTAATATAACTTTCTCGACAGTACGAATTTTTGAAGACCTAAACAATAGAATTTTTAATTTTCGCTTATTTTTCAGATGATATATTTTCTATATAATGAATGATATAATATGATGATATAATCTATATATGATCTATATATGATGATATAATTAATACATATCTTTTTGGTATATATAATTTTAAGAAACATATAGTCTATTATATTTTTTATGAATAAATTGTTAATTACCCAGCAAGAAATGATCGTCAATTAAACGTCGAATCGACGTCGAATTAGTGTTGAAATTATCGTATCGACATTGATTCGATGACTCATTTTTCGTTGGATAATATTTATTTTTTAAAAATAAAGTTTTTTTAAAAAATATTTTCTTTGTACGAATACTTTTTGCACTTACTGTACACATATACTTTTCAGTTATAAATACTACTTAATTTTATAACATTAAATTTAATTTAATTTGTATAACTAAAAATATATTAAATTTTATGATGTTTTTAACAGTGATAATGTTTTAATAATGAAATTCGCTGATCCAGCTCTTCTGCCTGATAATCAACGCGTGTACTCTCGTACTACCTCTGAAACCTCTTATTGCTGAAGTCTTACACAAAATAATAATATTCCGCTTTGAAAAGAATAATATCCCGAAAATTACGTTTTGTCTTTTTTGTCTAAAAATTTTCTCTAAAACGTAGTAAAAACGAGCATATCTCTTTCTCTCTCTAAAGGACTTATTTTTTTTAGTTCATTAATCCCCTATACACTTTTGAAGTTTGGTCATTTAAATTTGAGACTGCTTATATGTATAATTGGCACTGAAAATAACTGCAAATTATAGTTGATTATCTGTGTATATTTTTTGATATATGGAACTATAAATACAATTATTATTATCAACATTATATTAGTAATAATCATAAAATAGAGCGCCTAATTAAAATTATTTTACTATATAATTAAGAGAGAAAATGACTATAAAATAGTCATTTTCTCCTTTCACAGTAAGATAAGCGAATTACGTATTTAAATAAATTGTTGAAAACTAACGTATTTAAGAATGACAATTAATGAAGGTATATATCCTGAAAAATGTTAAAGCTATTTATTATTTAAATATTATTGTGAAAACTAATGTACTAAGAATGAAAATCAATGAAGGTATATTTTGAGTGTCGAAGCTCTTTGGATAATTTTCAACGATTTCTCCAAGAATTGCTGCTCAAGACGGTAGCTCTTAAGGGGTAGAACGTAGATACTGCGGCTAGACAGACGGGACCTCGGGGGATTTGAATTGAATTAAGAAGACTAATTTAGGTTTAATCCTTGGGTTAATTTAAAATGGGGAGGTGAAGCTCTTAATCCTGATAGATAAAAGGCAACGACGTAGCGACGATGCTTAACGGCGAAGAAACGATGAGAGTTCACCACAAACAGAACTATGATAACTGAGTGGCTAGAATCGTATAATCCTTTCAGAAATAATACATTGGACTCTCTCTTGGTCTTAGGAAATAATACATTGGACTAATATTCTGTATTTTTATTTATTTATATAATCTACGATTAAAATAAGGTATTTAAAGATATTTCTTTCAGAAGTTTTATACAATTATAAATATTTTTATGATACAAACGTTAAATTAATAATATAAAAATTATATTATATTATAAGATTTAATTTGTGATAAATTATCACAAATGTTTCATCAATTTCCGATTTAAATCGCGTTTTAGAATTAAATCCTCAAATTTTTAACGTCATTTTCTTTTACAATATTATTGTCTCTTTGCTTTGCGATTTTTATTGAAAACTCCTTGCATTCCATTCCGACTAAATTTTACACATACCGCTACGCGCACGGAATTTTTGTCAAAGCGTCTCGTGAATAGACGATGTGCGAATATTTCAATTTGGAAGACTTGTGCCTCTTGTTGCATTACATTTTATTCAATAGACGAACTTTTGTGGCAAAAAAGTATTGTGATGAAATAGACTTTTAAAGTCTTTGTGATACTTACATACATACTTACGTGTCTTTAAAGAAATATAAAAACTTTTTGATTAATTGATTTTTTATGTAACATTTTATCATAGTTTTATATTTTTAAAAAGTAAATTACAGCATGCTCATGAAATATTTCGTCGCTATTACGCTCGCTTGTCTGACATTAAGAATCTAGGCCATCTGTAAATTTATTTAATTAGTATTACTTCCTTCATTGCTGAATCGTCTTACCTCATTCAACGAAGAGAACTACTGTCTACTATCTTCCGGAAATTAGCTCTACCTTTTGTCAAACAAGACAAAAGTGACAGCAACAGGAAAGTCAATTAACAGGATTAAAGTAGACGAGAAATTCATTGAAATATTTCGTGAAATGCAGCGAAAATTATTGATATAAGTCTGCTGTTTTAAAGAAAGATATATTATTTCCTTTTCGTTATTATAAAGATCAAAAAGACGGTTTAACTCTCCGGAGCTAATGATGAAATCTATAATACAGTTACTGACACTGAATCTATAAGATTAATTTATTTTAATTTATTTTAATTAAAAGATATTAATTTGAAGAAATCAAAGTGATATAATTTATATAAAAAAAAATAAATATACTAAATAAATGTGATAAGAATAACCCGCAAATGTAAAATGAAGAAAATTGATTGACACTTTTGGCAAAAGGATTTATAATTGAATGAGTCCAGTAGATTTATAATTAGCTTTGGATGGTTAATATTAATTATAATTTAATTTAGTACCTTTCATGAATACGTATGAAGTATTCATGGTAATTAAATAAATTGCACTAAAAAACTTTTTAATATCCATAAATCTTTATAAAAAGTAAAAAATCTTCATGGATATTGTTGTTTGATATTTATTAATTTTGTTGCATTAATTAATGTCGAAATAATTCTCAAAGTTACAAAAGTCACGGAAGTGATAATATTCTTTGATAGTCTAGATGTCGCCGATTCGTTTGATGATCGTCTTGTACCAATAAGCATAGAATAGGTATTGCTTATAAAGAAAATATATTTAACCGTGGCGGAAATGAGATGGACTATGATGTCGACAACTTGGAAAAGCCTTGAGGCGAATCTTGAATGAATACAGAAATCGAGCGAGCTACGTTGAGAGTATCAAAATGGATACTCTTGTCGAGAATTAAGTTATCGCTATACAAACACGGCCCTATTCAGTTATTACTATTTGCGGTGCAAGTTTATTTACGAAAGCAGAGTTAGTTTACAAGTAAAATGGATAAATAGAGCCATATATCAAGTTATGATTCACTCGAATTTATTATAGAACATTATTTATATAATTATATATATATATATACATATATAAATAAAACATACATAAATAAAACATATATAAATAAAACATATATAATTAATTGCATATATTATATATATATACAATATATATACAATTGTATATATTTATTATATATTCTTTAAATCTTGTGGAGTGAAATCTCACTCAAAAAGCCTGAAAATTTAGCATGTCTTGAAAAAAAAAAGAGATTTATTCTTTTGAAATGAAATCTATAATATTTCAAACGAAAATCTTGATCGTAATACCAGAGTAGACGGAACTCTAAAAAAGGGATTGAGATTTCACTCCTTTGTAGTGAATCTCATTTCAAATGAGTAAATCTCACTCTAAAAAGAGTGAAAATCTATCACTCTTGAACAAGAGTTGCTGTATTTTCACTCTTTTTTCAAGTCAGGTTAAATTTTCAGGCTCTTCGAGAGAGCTTAAGATTTTACGCTACGATTTAGAGAGTGTGTGTATATATATATATATATATATATATATATATATATATATATATATATATAATATGTGAATGTGTGTGTGTGTGTGTGTGTGTGTGTGTGTGTGTGTGTGTGTGTGTGTGTGTGTGTGTGTGTGTGTGTGTGTGTGTGTGTGTGTGTGTGTAAGTATTAGAATGTGTTTTATTAATATATAATTTTAGAATTTTCTTTTTCTTTTATGTTTACTAATTTCGCAATATAGCTATATACTTCTAGTAATTGTATATATAAGATAATTATATATATAAGAGAGCTTAATTTCTCGCAATATCTTAATTTCTAGTAATTTTTTATAATTCATTTTTTTTATACAAACTGCCAAACTTGAAATTATAAAAATACTTACTGGGAAGAGAGAAATTAATTTTTAGAATTTTAATTATGCAAATTAGTCCCGATGAAAATGGATGTGAATGTCCTTATTTTTACAACACAAAGGTTTTATTTATATCATTCGTATAGCTTTTATTACATTTTAAAAATTACAAAATATATTGCAAAATATATTGATTTATAGTTTTTATAGTTATTTATAGTTATTTTTGTTTTTGTTATATTTATTTAAATCTGCCAAAATAATCTACCATATTCTAAATGTTTTATATATACATACTCGTACATATATAATGAATTCTCACATGTTACACTCTAACCGTATTTTTTCGTATTCATCCGTATTCATATCTTTCTCAGCTTGCTTTACTTATTTTAATTTACAAATTTAATTTATCTTATCTCAAACATTTTCATTTCTTTTATAAAATATTTATTTTTTACGCTCTTGTGCGTTCACACTTTCATACTTTCTTCATATTAATTATTTGCTTTTCCGTTCGTTTTAATTACATTTGCTCATTTACAAAATCCAATTTTCATTCTTTTTCATTCTTATTTTCATTTTTATATAATACATACTTTCTTTTTTGTTACAGTCTTATGCGCTCACTCTGACATTTTTTTGTTTATATATTACGTCACAATTTATCTAATTGCAATTTGTTAAAACTAAAATGATTACAATTCTAAATTTATTTTAAGTTATGTAATTACTTTTATTATTAGAAGTATTTTATTTAAAATTGTGTTTTCGATAAAAAAAAAACACTTAGTCAAAATCTTTTTCAATTCATGTATCAATTGAACAAATAGATTTTAAAAATCAATTGATTTGATATTTGTACGTCATATATACACTAAAAAAAATTACTAAATTTTAATAAATATTTGTTTCAATAATATACCTACGAAATATTTACTAAATGTAAACATGTATTTATTTGATTTAAGTATAACTTTTTTATTTTGAGTTAATATTTATTTACCATAAGTAAACATTCTGTTAGTAGTATTGAAACAAATATTTATTAAAATTCAGCAAATCTTTTTAGTGTACAGACTTTTTAGTGTCGCGATTCAATTTCTAATGACTCAATAATCAATTCTTAAGAGAAGAACATAAGAATATATAATAAAGAGTATATAATAAATATTTCCTAGTAACTAGATTGGCTAGCTTTGCTGTTTGTTTTTATTAAATGCTGCGTGTTCTAATGCACATAAGACCATTTAATACTGTGTGCCACAAGATTTGAGCATACAGATCGCTACCATGCGATAATCGTGAACCAATGCGTCCGTGTGTCGTCATATTGTATTATTATGTATCACAATGATCGCGATAAGCAATAGAAGATACACTATCATATCTCATTGTTAAGTGATTATAAGTAAATGTTTGTTAATCCGCGAATGAAACTATCAAAATGATGATCTTTATCGTAGCAGAATATTTAACGCGAATCATTGGTTTGGAGTAAAAATTGAAACGGAGTAGAAATTGGAATTACATATTGTTTCGCGATATTTTTATTCTTCTGATATTTGATTCAGACATATCCTCTATTGCTCTTTGAAATTTAAATTAAAAATTTGAAAAAGCATTTTAGCTTAAATCTAATTTAATTATCGTTTTGATTTTAAATAAATAACTAAATATTATACGAATCGCCAGTTCGAATTTTTTGAGTCACGTTGGTATCCGGTTAAGTACGCATTAATAATTAATTTGAGATTGAGGAAATAGAATATTTAACATATCCTCATTTCATAATACGTTATTTTGAAACGATCAGTTAATGTTTATTTTTGTGGCATGCAACATTGCACATAAAGTCGCTGCGCGTCTCGTATTATTTACGCGACTAAATTTAATTCAGTAGAACGTGTGTCCATCAGAACGCGATCTACGAATACTAAGTACTATTAGAAAGATATTAGATTAGATATATTCAAATATAAGAAATTAGAAGAAATTTAAGTTATTTTCAATTTTAACATAATCTGCACACACTTTTGGATCAAGATTAGGGTTGCACGAGATATCAAGACTAATTTTGCTATTGTCTCTCTTTTGCCTCCAATTCCTCCAAATTCAAGACAAGATTATTAATAAATTATTAAGACAATACCAAGCTATGTCCAGATTCTTGGTCTTATTTTGATATTATTGGTATCTAAAAAAATTATGTATATATATATATATGTATATATATTTGTAAATAATAACAAAAAAGTTGTTACATAATTGTTAAACATATTTAGAAACTTTATTTATAATTACATTTTAATAAATTGTGAGATGTTTTTAAAATAGTGAGAGATCGGTGACAGATTTCTTAACTTCAATAATCATCAATTTTAACGCTTAATATCTCGGTTTGCGGGGCAGAGCGATATTTTTTTCTGCCAGATTCTTTCGTTTTCAGTGAAAACACATCGAAGCCCAATTTTATTAATTTTTAAGATGCGAGACCTATTCTGTATAATTACCACTTTTGCCTCGCGGTAGATATTACGTACCTATTACTTCCGAGCAAGCTAGACGTTGATTGACTACGCCAACTTCCGCCGCATGGCAAGAGTTGCCGCGTTCTGTGTACAGGAACTATTTCACAAAGAGAGAACTTACGCGAGCTTGTTAAACAAAGCAGTATCGCAACAAAACACAGAGGTTTGCTCGATTAGAGACAAAACAAGATAAAATGAGATTTTTGCTTGGTATTCATCAAGACCGAAACAAGATTAAAATTTTCAAAAATTTTCAAAAATACAATATTTTTAGAATTATTGTCTTGTTTTGGTATCGTGCAATCGTAATCAAGACATATATATGGTCTATATTTTGCGGATGAACTAGTGTACACTTGGAACTTAAAATGAGAGATAGATATATGTTTAATATTTGACGAAAGCGAGAAAGAGTTTTAGTGCAGATTAGTGCAGCAAACAAAAAAAAACAGATCTCTAATAGATGACTCATCAAATTAATTTAAATAATAAAAGACTGTCATATAAGTATCATCATTTTAACAAATGTTCATTCTTTTAATATATGAATTTTTTTTTAGATTTATGTGTTTAAAATGTATTGCGTAAATTATACATAATATTGAATTTTATTTAAATATCTTTAGATTAGGCCTGTCTAATTTGAACTCTGAAGTCAAAATGCAAAACCATCGATTTCAAAAAACTTTAATGTGAATAAGATTTTAGAAGTATATAATACTTGTAAAGTGTTGAGCGTTAAGCGTCACTTAAATGTGTATCAACACTTTTCAGTCCCTGAAATTTTACCTACATTGAATTTTTTTGCGTCGATAGCTTTGCGTTTTGGCTCTAGAGCTCCAATGAGACAGACCTGCTTTAAATGATTACATATTAAATTATTAAATTAATAACTTAACGTATTGCGCGGTATTAGATTACACACACATACACAAAATGATATTCTCGAATTTTCAAAATAGAAGTTATGTATGAAACAGAGTCGCACGATACTTTGATATGTTTAATTGATTTTAATTACAATTATAATTAGGCTAGTATTTTAAGATTTATGATTATTTTGATGATTGCATAGCATAGTTTTGGCATTTATACATTAGATATATACATTAGCGTGATGTGAGATATATTTGAGATGTGAGATACATTAGTGTGATGTGAGATATATTTGAATTTCAATTAAACAAATTGCTAATTTTCATACAATTATCGCAATGAAAAAAATAATTATACAAAAAATTTTGAAACTCTATGATTTACTCGATAATATAATTTATAATTCGAGTGAATAAAGCTCATAGAGAGAGCTTCCAACTTTTTTTTCTTCCGTTATTCTTTCGTTACAGACAATAAGAGCGCGTCGCATACAATTAATGTTGGCAGTGCCATGTGATTATCTTATCCTGTGATTAGTATATGCACAATAGTAATTAGTCTGTTCGTGTTGTTATAGTGCAATGGAATCTGAGAGGAGGAGGAAATCTGGCATCGAACAACGGCGGAAAACAACCATGGAGTGAGTAAATTATTATCTTTTATTTTGCTTTTTACGACGATTTTGAAAGAAGTTATTATATGAAAAGAATGATTTGCCGAAGTATCTAAAAATTTAAGTAAATATAGATCAGAAAATATTTCGTTGAATCATCAAAATAATTATGTAGGAAGCTCAAGCATGATGAACAATGCAAAAAGTTTTGATATTCTATCAATGAATTGCGGTCTGCATAATTATTTTGATAGTTTAACAAAAAAATTATTTTCAGATCTGTATCTAGCTAAATTTTTAGATACTGCAAAATCGTTCTTTTTGTATATTTATTATACTTTTAATAATAAAAAGAAGAGAGATGAGGATATTAATTTGCTAGGAAATTCTTTTATCATTTATAACGAGGGAAAATTTTAATTCAGCCCGGGACTTAATCTCTCCTTCATTGAAACAGTTTTTATATAATTTTGAAAAGTTGCTAGGTTATAGAATAACGTGTCATCCTAACAATTAGCCTCAACTATGTCGGTGTCCGATCCGCGGACAGATTTCCTTGGGGGCTAGTTCGCGAATCAACTTTTTAAACTTCCTGCCAGAGGTTCATTAGTGATAACTCAAGCACGTCTGTCTGCCACGAACGCGAAAACTTCTACCCAAAGGATTGGCAATGTACTTTTGAAAAATATGGAGCGGTTCTTCACGACTTATTCGCATGCTTCTTTTCAACTCTGTAATTCTGAGAAAAATGCGTTAGACATATGAAAATTGAAGATGCAGTATTTTATGTAAAATTGGATTCTAGTGGTTATAATATAGAAATGCATTATATTTATATTTTTCTATTTACAATTGTACTGAAGCCACAGTAATAATTTCCTTATCTCATTAAATTTAATGAACTAAATAAAAATTTCCTCTAAAAATTAAATATAAAGTTATTAGCTTATTATAATTAATATAACAAAGAATATATACAAATTATGTGCATCAACTATATACAATATTTCAAAAATATATTTTATAAATTAATTTTGTAATATAAAACATCTATATAATATATCCTGTAAATATTATTATAAATATTATTATAAATACATGTTATTATCGAGAATCTTATTAATCCTTAATTACATGAGTGGGTCATTTGGATCTGGGTGAAAATTTTAGTATGCCACTATTTTTGTATGATTAATATTGCAGAGTTGAAGTGAGAGGGTAAAAAAAAACTTGAAACCTTTCTGTATCGATCGTCGTGTTGTAATTGGTTTGTTGTTGTCTTCACGCTAATTGTGATACAATAAAGGGCTGGATGACTTGGACTCGTCGAATGTAAATTCGACAGATTTTTAGCCGAAAGTAAAAATTCGTTTTTAATAAGTGCTTTTTTATTAGTGCTGTATTGAAGTATATGTGTTGTCTCTCTCTCTCTCTCTCTCTCTCTCTCTCTCTCTCTCTCTCTCTCTCTCTCTCTCTCTCTCTCTCTCTCTCTTCTTATAATTAAAACATATTCGTTATCAAAAAAAATATTTTTACGAGAGAAGTGTCTTGGTGAAACAATCGCTTTATTTTCTCAGAGTTATAAAATCGTGAACAAATAATGTCGAAATCATTATATGTTTAATATAAAATATTTTCATTGCATTTTTTTAAACAAGAAAATACTCGACATACCTCTGATATCGCTTTTACGAGCATGTATAAAAATGTCTCCACTTTAATAGTGCAAATAATTATACTTTTTGGAACGAATTATAATGTTTTTTTTTTCTTAAAGTTCACGTTTTTCCCTTTTCAAAACACTATTTATTTTTATCTGGATCTTTTTTTATTATAAAGATATGATTTTTTTTAAGAAAAACTGATTATTGCACTCTTTTCACAAATTGTTCTTTAATATTTTTTGGCATCACTTTTTCAATTATTATAAAAATATTTTTATATCTCTCTTTTTTTTATATTTTGATATCTTGATTTTATACATTCTGGTATTTCATAAAAGAAAAGAAAAATATTTTCCATTGAGATTTGTGATAATTACAGAGTCAGTTAAAAACCCTGTGGTGACCCAGACATGTAAATTAAGACTCTAAAACGAGAAATGTAATTGAAGGTTAATAATATGAGTATTAAATTATGTGGAAGAATATCGTTATCATGCCACGTTGAAGTGAAAACGTAATTCGAAAAGCGCAAATATTGATTAGGGTTGTTATTACCAACTGTATGATAATATTAGTAAAGATAGTCTAACCGTTAGATGAGACAATTTATGTGAGAGTCCTTGAGCTGTACAAGAGAGCACAGGCCGATCGCTTTGAATTTGCGAATCAGAGAGGAATATATATGGAGTCCGTACCTTGTCATTAATCAATCAGTTAATTAGGGTCATTTCACTATTAGGGCTCGTTATGGTTTGTGCTCTCTCCACGTTTGGTCTTTGACAGTCTAAAGTGCAGTGGTATAACTGCTACGAGTACTACGATCAGTAAGTGCTACGATGGGTAGATTTCGAGAACCATGGGTTCACATATATATGTGTGTCGTATGTCTATAAATGACAAAGTATAATGAGGTTTATTATGTTACGCGAAGTGTTAATAATTAGTGAAACAATGCTTAAGTATCATTAACTCTGTATTGATTTCCTTAAGAAGTCTCCTTTAAACGATATTATTCATTATGATATTAGAGTTGTCCACGCGACGCCACGTTTAACGCCAAATTGCATATTGTTTTATCGCACCAACATTCTTATGAGATATACATATATATATAATATATATATATATATACGTGTTGGGAAAATCCAGCCGCGGGGCACCGTGCCAGGTTCTGTTCTCCAGCGTCAATAAATCTGGAGTTAACACACTGGCATTCTAAACGCGATGTAAACCACCTGTAAAGCGAGGCTCGACCTCGGTGTGGTATCTCATTAACTCTAACTCGCGTTACGCGTTTGCGAAAAGGGGCCGTTGCGTGTCTCGCAAATGAGACTCGCTCGTTGATTTTTCATTTGCCAGAATCGCGCCTCTACTGTATACGCGTATTTACGCTCACTCATGCGTTTTTCTCGTCGTGAGAATATCGCGGCTGATTCACTCCACGCACACGCGCGATATTGTCGCCCCGTATCTCTAGTTCTCTTTTTTTTCCGACGATTTATCGCACCGACCATTTGATTCGAAACGCTCCAGCGACTGCAAGAGCTTCAATGATTTCGACGACACTCAGGGGAACGTTTTTTTATTTTTTCTCTTTTATTTTTTAAGAGTAGCGTTACTTTATGTTTGCGCACTTATCCGACAACAATTAACAATCGCGACTATATTTGATTGTTCGCCATTCTATTTCATAGTAGTAAAACATTGTAACACAATTATTGCATTGACAATTGATGTATATATCGTTAGATATAAAAGAAGCAATGGCAACCCAATCTTTTGAGTTAAATAACATTTTATTTCTAACTTCTTTATGTGTCACAAAATGTAAACCAATCCATTTCTGTGATTAGTTTCAATGTAAACAACGCCCATTTTAATGTATACAGTTAGTAAATAATAAATTAAATATAAGTAAAATTTAATACATTTTCTCGAGTTAAATGTTTAACTCTATTGTTTTAGTTATTAATAATATATTGATAAATTAAATTAATAATATATTGAGTAAGAGTAGTGGCGATCTACAGAAATTATTAAAAATTGGTTATAATTTGACATTATGAATTTAATAATGCAGTTTTCTTTATTCTGGCGTTTTCTTCTCGTACAATATACACAACACTAAATTTCTTACAATGAAATCTCATTCCAAGAAAGTGAAAATATACAACCCTTGAAAAAAAAAAAATATTTCACTTCTTAAAAAAGACTCTTTTTTTAGAGTGAATTTTCACTTCAAAAGAATGGAATCTAACTCTAAAAAAGTGAGATTTTACTCTAAAAAGAATGAAGATAGTCATTTTTTTTCAAGAAGTAAAATATTTTCATTTTTTGTCAGGAGTGGTTGCATTTTTTTCTCTTGGAGTGAGATTTCACTGCAAGAAATTTTGAGTGTAGCTACAGTTATTTATTCTACTTAGTCGTTCCACTTTTCGGTAAACTTCGGTTCACAGTTTTACTCTCTTACTCTCTTATGCTCTTATTCTTTTGTTTATCCAATAGGTGAATTATTACATAGTTTATCTGAAGATACAACATCCTTAATGTTTTATATTTATTTTAACTACTTCATGGCTTTCTTTATAGCTGTATTAATTCAGCCGCTAATAATTTATACTTATTTTTCGTATCAAGCATGTGATAAATCCGTTCGTTATCGTTGACAGTGACAATAGATTCAAAGCAGGAAAAAATAAAGAAGCGTCATATAACTGTTCCGATCTGTACCAAAGTCACGCGTTTTCTGATGCGTTTTCCCGACATACTTGGACGATTTAAATGCCAGGTGGCTCGTGACAAGGGCGCAAACTGCGATACAGTATGTTATTCTTGCAGAAACCATTTTCCGGGTATGTCAGAAAAGCTGCATCGAGTCGGTGCCGCGCGACTCGGCGCAGCGCGACGCGACGCGACGCGACGCGACGCGACGCGATGCGGCGTCGCGGATTCCCAGAGGATGACGGCAAGAGAAGGTCTATAAGAGGGATAATATCATGTCTAGTGGGATTTGTCGGAGGTAAACAGAGTGCACAAGGCTGTTGCAGGCAAACGTATTACCGCAGGATATCTTATATACACACGTTTGCTCGCCGCGCTTCCAAGCTACTTTCGCTTCTACACAACGACACTCGCGCAGGGATTGCACCTTGCTCCTCTTTTCTCATGCTCGATCGCTAAATTCTGTTTCTCTCGTTCATTACGATTTGTTTCCAAAACCGCCAACTGCGAGACGTATCGAATGCACTCAGAACGCAAGCTGTCGGCTGCATGTTGGATTTACGTTGCATTACGAGTTTGTAAGGCACGAATAAATCCGGGAAGTCTTGTCTAATACGATTTGAATACGACGAAGTATATAAGTTGTCACGTCGTATATATATTTATAAATAAAACATGGTAGATCGATCGAATGTCATATGATATATCAAAGTAGGTTGCATGAAATGATAGTTTTTGACTTTGTAAGGATCAGTTTGATACTGTTTTTAAAATTTCACAAAAGCGACCTTGGTATCGGAAACAGGCCAACCGGAATAATAGTCGTTTCCTCGCCAAATAGATTTGGCGCGGTTCTGCACTGTCCTTCTATCGCTATAAATTTTCTCTGATAATCTGGAAACTTTTCAAGGTAACATGCAAAAGGATAGCCGTTGTAGAGACTTGTTCTTACGCTTATATGAGCAAATACGGCATGTATTCTCAGTGTGCAAAAATCTTTACGAGCTTGAAGTTCGATAATTTGACATTATAAATTCTATTCTTTCAATATATGATATCATTATACGAGTATCTCAATAAAGTTACAAGACATTAAATTTGCATTTATTTATATTTAATGAAAATCAGTCATTAATCTTTTTTTATTATTAATATTTATAAACGCAACTCTGTGAAATTTATCAGGCATTTAGTATAATAAGTTTAGTATAATAAAACAATAAGTATAAAATGTGCACCTTTTATCTAGCTAACATATTGGAAATTAAATATTACATGGAATGTTTTGTTGAAGTATTTAAAATGAGATCTGAAAATATTATAACTTTTGTTGGACCACCAAAATAATTATGCAAAATACTTAAACTGATTGCAGATAAAATGTCAGAACTTTTTGCAGCATTGGTCAGCATGAGATTCCTCTGTAATTATTTTGATAATTACAACAATTATTTTCAGATCTGTGTCTAAACTAAATTTTTAAATACTTGAGCACAAAATCGTTTGTTTTATGCATTATGTCTAATTCGGAGTTCACGATAAACTAGCTAGATTCATACAATATGAAGCGCGCTTCTCGTATTTGACGCCGTCGCGATCGAAGGTACGTGGCTTAAACGATGCCGTTGGTGGTTCTTCCTCTCTTGAGGATCGTGCGAACTACCGGTAGATCCGAAAATATCCGACCATTTTCCAGCGGCTGCCATTCCCAGACCACATCCGCGTACGATGCCCGCCCTTTCCGCTTCGCGCATTTACGGCGCGCCACTCGATACTCCACCTGATGGTTCATCCATCTTTCGCGAACCGACATTTAGACATTTCGGCTCGGTACTGCCCAATGCTCACAAACACTCGCATTTGCCTGACGTACTACGTGAATCAGGACTACCACCTGCATTTTTAATCACGAAAACGTTTAATAAGACATTGAAAAATATATGCACATGTAACAATATAAATTAAACGGACTTAATTTCGTATCAATTTCATTTTTCAGTATGAAATGAAATAACAAAGAATAATAATGAAAAAGAAAAAATTCTATTTCAAAAAATATTGATTAACAGTTGTTAATTATTTTTTATTTTTATATTAAATTTATTAAATAAAATAATAGTAATTTCATTACAAATTCAGTTTTCTATCTGAATTGTTTTATTATACCATAACAGATTTTGAGCAAGACTTGCAAAAATTTAAGCAATATGCTTTTGCGAGTATATCAGAGAAAAATGAACAGCGAAAGTACTTACATTAGATTTACTCAATTTATGATGTCGGCTTATGTATACGCAATAGCATGTCAGCGTAATATGTTTCTTCCAGTTTCTACGCCGTTGAATTAACATAAACAGAACGCGGATAATATATTAGGTTTCGCGCGATAAACATCGCTCATGGTAACACTTTCACTCTCGTTTTATTGTAAATTGCATTTTCGTGTCCAACAAATTTTTATGTGAAACATTGTGCTTCCGTGTATTTGCTTTCTTTTTTTTTTCGTACTTTCACTTATTTTTCAAACTATTCTGCAAAAAAAAGGACAGGGTTTCACATTCTAGTTAAATAAGTCACTGGAATTTGAAGGAGAGAATCAATTTCGAAATTGTTAGTATGAATCCTTTGTGTATATCCTCAAAGTGAATAGAGTGCACAATTCAAATTAGACGCGGCTGTAGAGTGGAAGCAAAATTATAGCCAGTGTCTGCAAGTTCATGCGTTTCGTGATGAGTACGAGGAATCGTGCTGCGGAACTTTGCTAATTAACAGCGTGCTGTTAATTAATGTTACAAGTATTTTAGAAACATGATGGTCCCCCGAGATCGTAAAATAGAATGTGCAAATCATTTCACATTATTGCGTGTCGAATTATAAATACTATTCACACTTTTGCAGTTAATAATATGTAATATAAATAATTCCCAATCGCAGTCTATTTTATTCCGCTTTGTATTTGCCTTGAATATTAATCGTTTAAAGAGAGGAAATGAAAATTGGAAAAGAATAAATTTCATAATTATTTTGTTCATGCGCCAATTAGTAGTATAATTAAACTAATTATTTAACTTATTTAAATACATCAATACGAAGGAAATCACGAATTTTTATATTAATGAGCTTTTGGAAAAAGAATAGTGTTGTAGCTATTGTTGCTTCGTGATTCGGTGTTGTTTAACGAATTTCAAACGTGTTCCATAAATTCGATGCAAGACAGTTAATTTTTGCAACTTATAACTCTTGCACTCTCGGGAATAACTTTTTTTTCTGATTACAACTTGTTTGAATTCAATGTAATTCAAAGCCGAAATGAAGAAAAGTTTTTAATATATGCATGTTAAAAAGATTATAAATCAATGCATGGTGAATTGAAATGCGGATACCGCAATTCCATTACAATACCGGATTGCGCGAACATAAATCTTCCTGAAAGTAATAATTCAAGCGAACAGTTTCGTGTGTCTCGAAGGTTCTCCGTCATCTGCGATAGCTGTGGAACTTGTTGGATTTCAGCCGATGAAAATCGACGCTGAAGGAACGCAGGCTACGGCCAAAAGATATTAATATGTAAAGTAACGGCGCTTTGCGAGTGCTTCGCTTTGCGCGCTTCATCATTGTTAAAATCGATGCCAGCTCTCGTAGATACTGCAGATCCTTGCCACTTGTATGGCTGCATTAATGCGTGGTTAAGATAGGCGAAACGCCAAGAGTAATAATTTATGATGACAACGTTATTGAAATAAAAGTCGATCTATGTAGCAGAAAACAAAAATTAAAAGAAAACGCTGTTCTTTAGTAATTTATTAGATAAAATTCTTGCTAATTTAATAATAATCTAATTAATATTTTTTTAAACGTAAACCTTATTATTTTTCTGTTATGTTTTCTAATTTTATTTTAGTGACTTTAGCAATTCTGGCAAAATTTTGTATTAATATTGTTTACTAAACCCATACTATTTTTGTTGCGTATTTTTCGCGCGCAATAACGCGCACATAAATTATGAACAACATGGTTTAGTTGCATCGATTTATCAATGTCTGCAATTACTTATAACCAGTTAATCCTACATGATAAAGTTATTTAACTGTCGGTACTATAATCGCTGCCATCATTAATTTGTTGAAATATATTGCGATAACACTGATAAAATTTCATACATTTCATTTTGGCGTATTCGACTGCGAAGCTTATTAACCGCAGAGTTTTGTTACGGTTTTCGTGAAATGGCTAACTGTCTACAAATGAGTTCTTAATGACTGCCTAACTTACTCTTAATTGATCCTTAATTCTACTTAATTTATACAGCGGGGGACCAGCAATGAAATCAACGGTAACGATGAAGTAGCAGGTAGCAAATAGCTTCCTTGCTGGAAAGAAATCGCGTTCATCAAAGAACAATCGAAACCGCCGCGCCGGGAATGCAATGCGCAAGAAACGCATGCACGCCGACAAGAAAAGAGTAATGCGCGATTAAGCAGGCACACCATCGTTTGTAATGGTTTACTGAAAGTAAGCGCACGCCATCGTCAACCCCCGCAGTCTCTTTCTCTCTCTCTCTCTCTCTCTCTCTCTCTCTCTCTCTCTCTCTCTCACACAACTCTGGGGAGAACGACTGGAACTTACTCCTGCGAGTTTTGTTGCGGTTTCCGCGAAATTGCTTTATAATTCCTGATTTATATTTCCCTCTGGCCGGCGCGGGCGGCGCGCCCGCCACCCTCTTTTCACGCTCTCTTCTCCACGACTTCCGCCAGCTCGGCGCGTATTCGAGAATGACGTCCCCGTTCCTTAACGCATATTTCTTTCACCACTGAGTGCGCTTAACGCTCGCTTAGATATCACTTACTCGAATCGTCGCGAAGGCGACGCTTCTTCATTTCTGCTGGAATTTTTCCGAGCTGTATATATAGTAATATGTGACTAGTTGATGTAAATCGTGTATCATATTCCTTGTATCGTTTATCGAAATCTTGTTTTCTCTGCCATATGATTTTAACATTTCCAATATCTTTAGGACGTATTGACTTTGGATTTTATTATTTAAAGCTGACAACCAACCGACCTCGGGTTAATTCTGTTATTGTGTGATTGAATCTGCATTGAAATTCTCGGTGAGATTTTGATGGGTAGAAATCGACTCGATTCAACGTCACGTTGCGTCATTCCCATGTCAGTACGCGCAGCGCACAATTTCCCTGTACCCATTATAATTGCTTCACACCTATCGCATGGCGAACAGATGTGCTGTCATGGTGATATTGCGAGTTTGATCTCGCGCGTAAAATGAATGTCATTTTACGAGCGATTAATTGCTAATATAACTCTGATAACTAATCAATAGGTGGTGTCTCTGGAAATCATTTTGTATTGTAAAATACAATATTAATACATAGATTTAGACAACAGTATTACAATTTATAAATTGCTGTTAAATCAGTATTTGCGATACGATTAAATGTCCCTACAGGCCGCGTATGGAATGCGATTACTACTATTGTTTATAACAAACAAAGGGATTATTGGTATGATGGCTGTGATACTTGCATGGGGATAGCTAGTATCAGTATTTGATCAGTATTATCCAGTTGTACCACTGCGTAGTTGTACGATTGGATCTCAGCGGAACCTAGGTGATGTAATTACACCTTCATGGTCCAAGCACCACCTGCGAACCAATTGTGGAGGAACCGAATTTAGACTAACATAATTGTGGGGAGATTGCTGCGGGTTCTGAAATAGATTAGCGAGATCCGATGTGCCGTGTGATGACATCGGTCACATTTATTTTCTGAGTAACCGAATGAGTTTGGAAGTTTTCGAGGTAGGTGTTGATTTAAGAACGATTTTAAGAATCCAAATCTCAGAGTAAAAGTATATATTTCAGTCTCGCGATACTTCCTCATCGCCTACGATTTCGCGCGAGAATACGCGAATTTGCTGCGAGGCAGAGGTAGATAAACGGATGGCGCGTAATGCATACGCAACGGAGTCAGCTACTTCTGAAAGCAAGGGAATGAATTGTTCTCGCGATAAGCCCGTATCTCGAGTGCGATTCCTTTCGTGGGACCAGGACGCGTCTCCCGTTCTGTTTCCCTTTTGCGAGAGACTCTCTGGAAAGTAGGCAGCCGTTTAAATTAGACCATTATCTTATGAACAGCAACCAACATACGACAATTGCTGCTTTTGCCAAACAGTCGTTAATTATCCGTCCGAAAGATATCACGCCGCATAGAATTAAAATTTTGACGAGCTAATTAACTTGAACGACTTTTCCCCCGCGATAATTTATTCTATCTGTATTTCTTCCTAATTTAATTTAAAATTATCTGTAATGTAGTAATTGTTGTGTTTTGTTCGAACGTTGAAAAGAAATTCATAAAGATTAATTATATTTTTAAGCTTCGTTGAACGGTAAAATTTAGATGCAATTCTAGCATACTTAATAACAGATCAGAATAGAATCGTTTGACGAAGTTATATCTTTTGTTATGGCTTTCGAGTAAAGTAGATTCAACGACGGGCAGGCATTGTATCACTCGATAACTTTGTGAGGAAACAAGCCGATGATGGTGACGTTGGAAACGAGGATAAACCAGTATAATATAAGTGAGGGAGGAAAACAAAATCCGTACAGAACACGTCTCATCCGGAAACGCGTATTGCAAATTCCGACTCTTTCCGTTGCGACCGTCCAGCGCGAATATCGAGCGACACGAAAATGGAATATTGATATTTCGAGTACACGCGGATACACAGGCGCGAAAGCCGCGACAGAAATACGTACGGAGCGCATAAACACTGCTGCATGGACAATTCTATGCCCTCTGCGCCCAGTTTCCTGTTTTTCTACTTGTTCACCATGCTATATCGTCCTTTTCCTTTCGTACCAACGTCACCCTTCTCTCGATTCCATTTCACATCGCACTATTCATTTTTGCATATCTATGTATATATCTATGTATAATGGACGTCTCTTTTATAGATAGAGAAAACTAATAGCAATTTAGTGACAGTTAAGATTTTTAATTTTGCTTAAGAGTGTAAAGGTCGCTTGGCAATTATATTCTTTAAAGATAATTGACGAGCACGACAAGAAATATTTATTACGATATTATTACAAATTTTTAACATTATTAAAATGTCAGATCGCTCTTCAATTGTTCTAAATATTTTATTTGAAATTATATCTAAATGATATATAATAAACTCGAAAAAAATGCAGATTATCTGTTAAATGCATTTATTGCATTTATTACGTATATTTGAAGAGAAATTATTTCTCTTTCATTATTCTTGCGTTACAAATTAAATGTATTGTTTAGGGTTCTTCTCATTTGTAACACTGACAATTGCCATTGGTGTCTACCGCGTAATAGTATTACTCATGTACGGTGAAGTACGGTGTTATCAACCGTTTCAGATTCAGTGAAGCGTTCTATAAGCGGCAGGCAAACGTAAATTTAATCCACCGCTGTTTAATACCGTCAATCATGGCACGAACCATGATGAATTTCTACTGAATATCATCTGCTCGATTTTATGCGTTAGTGACACGAGATAATAAAAATCCGGGTAAATTGATTTTGAATAAGGGATTTAAAAAATTTTGGTAAATCAATATTAATAACTTTGTAAAAATAATAAAATTGGCGTGCTGGTAATAGTTACTGTATCGTTTTTAACAAACGACACGAGTTAGTAATGTAATTAAAGAATTATAAATCTTTATTACGTATATATTGTATTTGTCAAAAGTATAATGGTAAACATCGCGATTTGTCATTGCAATATATTTATTACGATATTGACCGAAACATAAATTCATGTGCGTGATGTGTTTAATGCACGTCCAACGTTCATCAATCTAATACAATAATGGATGAAAATATTTGAATAGTTTTGCTATGAAATTTAATTACTATGTATTTTCTTTTTCTACATTTTTAGTAACTTATAGTTATTGAAAAGCAATATAATTATTGTTAATATAAGCTCGTTGGTTTACTTATATTTGTAAGAATGTTTAACTATTAGCTAAAAGTAAAGCATAGTAAAAATGACACAATTCTGACCTATCTCTTTTTAAAAGTCTCTTTCTCGTAATTAGAAATATCAGAATTTTGGTTTTAAATTAGAATTCTAGATAAATTCATATAATAAAATCAGCAATAATTTGATCAATCAAAATGTTAAAAAGAAATCTGACGAATCTATTTCTTTTCTCTATATGGTAGTCTCATGCAAATTGCACTGATTTATTCTTGACGACTTTTATATCTCGGTTCGAAGTTATCCGATCGTTTCCGATTGCTCGATCCCGCTGGGTTCGAGTTTTTCGCGGTATTTCGTCACCTTCTTTTTCCCCGTTCGCCCCTGATTCGCGAGGTAGGCAAGCGCGACGACAGATTTATGGATTCTCTTGACAATGGCGGAAACGGCGGGTCGCGGGTGGTAGTTGGCGGATCTGCCAAGCGGCGGCAGACACAAGAGTGCATTGCTTCTCCAGGAACAAAACCACATTTCTCCATCGGACGATACGTGCGCAATATATATATATATATATATATATATATATATATATATGTATATTATATATATATATATATGTATATGTATGTATATTTTATATATATATATATATATATATGTATATATATATACACAGAGAAAGGTATTTCTCACAGTGCATCACGGTGCATCTTTTCTGCAGCCCGTGGCCGATGAAATTAGCAAACCAAATTCGAAGCCGACCGTCGCATTGTCGTTGGCTTGAGCAGCCCCGGAAAGGTTCGAATTTATTCGCGACCTGGAGTATTGCTGACACAGTAAAAAGCTTGCCCTAGAGCCCCGCAACGCACATCCCGTTAAATACGATGGTATTAAACATTTCCCGAGGAGGAAGGAAGTGCTTAGCGCTATACGCTTATCAAGAGTTACTGGAGTCTGCGATGACATTACGGCGCGTTAATATCTGCGTTCGAAGGGCCAATGCGCTTCCGTATGGCAATATTCAGCGCGTTTTCTTGTCATTGGTGAAAAAAATGTTCGTTAGTCGTATTAATTATGAACGTCACATGCAAGTCTTTTATACTTCATTATCGCTACTTTTGCACCTTGGAAAATATTTCAAAATTAATTATATAACATGTAACCAGTAATATAGTTTAATATTTAATTGTTAATTAAATATATATATATAATTAATATATATATATTTAATATATATATATATATATATATATATATATATTTAATTATGTATTTTATCTATTAATAATAATGTAGAGGAAAGTTTTAAAAATGCTTGAAATTAACATGCACAAAGTGTATAAAATATAATCTGAAATTTTTTATTTTATTTGTCATTGTTCATTTATTTCATGTTTTTAAATATATTTATATTCAGTAGTAAAAAAAATTGATAAAGTACAATTTAAATAACTGCTACGCATTAGATAACTTTCCTCTATTTGTGCCACGAATATTTCACATTCAATTGAGACATCGCGTCGTGCATTCTGCCTGCTGGATTTATATGTATTTTAAACTGCTGTAGGGCATTTGTTTGTAATGCAGAGCATTAACCACCGTTTCATATTACAAAATAGCAAAAACATATAAAACATTGAATTTTGAACGAGTTATTAATTTTACTTGACGTCTTCCAATATCGATTACGTATTGTATTCGCTTTATCTAGAAATTTCATTTTTGAAAAAAAAAGTACAAAAATGTATTTCCCAGCTCTACGTGTCCCAGAATGATATGTGCGTCTCATTAAATATTCACGGAAGTCATATACCATAAACTGTAACGCATGTGGATCTTTTTCTCCTTTATGACACCCTTGAGAATCACGTGGCTTCGGAGTTCAGGACTAGTGGGTATTTGCAGAAGGTATTTGAAGAGCTAAGAGGTTAAAGGGGATGTTGGTACTTAACGTACGTGTATATCTATATACTTGTTCTCTCTCATTTTATTAGTATAGTCGCTGACTGAAATCTCCAAAATATCGAGGATTCGGAATATTGGAATTATTTGATAAAAAAAAAGGACATATGTCAAGCGTGTTCCCGAAAGCGATCTGGCTTAATTGAGACAAACTTTGGTTTCTTCATCCTTTCGTGTGTTTTATTTCCGATATGTCTTTTTTTATTTTCCACACTGATCGAAACTATCAACGTGGCAGTGCAACAAAGGCTAGCGGCGTATATTCCGTGAAACACGATATTTCAATTAAACCTATCGTGATTGGGATAAAGCTCGACCGTGCGCTATGACCGTGCCAATAAAACGAACTCGATATTGGGTGTTAAGAAAGGAATACCTTTGACAATGAGCACAGCGAATAGAAAAACGGCAATATATAACGTTTTATCGTTTTCATTTAATTTCTACGTTTATATTTTATACGAAAGTATTATATGCTTTTAAGTTAATATTTCACAATATTTTTATTTATTTTTGGCTTCATCACAGATTTTATAGAGAAAATTATAGTTATTATACTCTTTACACGGTCAAAGAAATATTTGGATAAATGGACTAACTGTTGTGTGTTATAATATATATTTGTACACACGTAATATTTTATAAACTACGTAATTTGCAAGTGTATTAAGTCTCTCATTTACAAACTTATAGACAAATTGAGAAACAACTTTTTCCAAGTACAGTGTATGAAATAAGTTGTGACAAGCTTATTTTATTGTAAAAGTTATCCTAAAGACATTACAAAGTTATGATTTCTTAAAAGTGTTTAACGAGCATTTCGCATGCGACGTATTTATTTGATTTAATTCAACATTCATTTCGTGATTCTGAATATATTAGGCTTGGATAGTAGTTTTTCATCAGCTCTCATTATTAGAATTATGAATTTTATGAAAAAATTATTCGCGAATTGGACATGTCTGCATAAAATATTGCATATTTATTACGTACGATTGGTATATATAATAAATTTTCCATTAAACATAAATTCTCCTAACAGCAATATTACATCAGTAACACATCAATATAATTATAATTTCCCACGTAACATTGTAAGTTTAATATAACACATGTTGTACATTAATGGTTGTATTATTAAATGGGAAATTATAATATTGATTTTAATGTTACTATTAAATTTGTGTTTAGTTATAAATTGATGTAATTGTTATAAATGCATTCATAACACACGCAATTGTTGTACAAGATTCGTATTATGATGGAAAAACGATAGACTTCAAACATGGTTAGCACTTATTGTAAGGAGATCAGGTAACCTGGAAGAGAGAAGTGAAGGAAGACGGTCGATCGAAAGACGATGGGATGAGGCGAAATCCACTATCAAAGTAGATGTTTCCCTAGCGTGCCATACGTTTCCTTCGCTATTCTCCTAAAGTGCAAACCCACCAAATAGGAAGGAGGAAACGGTTCGCCGAACAGCTGCTTACGGTTTCATAACCGCTTCATAGATTCGGAAGGCTACGATCTATCAGACCAACATAATATTCGTTCTAGCTGCGGGAAAAATCAGATACTCCTCTCATATCAAGAAGGAATATATCTCCATTTTCAGTCTCTTCATCAACATCTTTATTGTTCATTGCAAGGAAAATTTGAAAATTTTATCATGATATTTTTTTTACTCTCATCATAATTTTCCACGATGTAAATATGTATTATATGAAATTATATGGGACGAGATTCTTTTAGGGATGCGGGACTTTATTTTTTATTTACAAAATAATAAAAATAAAAAATATATCACTACAATGAATACATAAATTCATATTTGAAAAATTGATAGCGATTATCGAATAGATTAAACTGTGATAATTTAATCACAGTTTGGATTTAAATAAATTTGATGTATCATCACACAATGCTTTAGTTAAATATTATCACATTGCTACGTATGAAAACAGAAATTTTATTGAAGTATCTAAAAATTTAGGTAGATATATATCTAAAAATAATTTTATTTACCATCAAAATAATTATGACGCAATTGGTTGCTAGAATGTTAAATTTTTTACAGCATTGCTTCTTATGCTTGAGATTTCTAACTATTTTAATGGTCCAAAAAAATTATTTTCAGATCTGTATACACAGCTAAATTTCAGCAAAATCATTCTTTTTGTGTATAAATGCTACGAGTAACACATGATTTGTTTGAATGGAAAATCAGAAGCTTTAGCCTATAATTTACACATGTTAACATTTATTTGGCATGATTTATCGCAGATCATTTTAGGATTCCCAATCGCAGGGCCTCTTAATTAACGTGCGCCACGAAGCTCACTTGGTCTTCGAAGATTAACGATGGGAACCGTTAAGAAAAGCGAAATACTCCGAGCGGAAGTTCTGTTCGTGACATGCCATGTCGTTTGCAATCCTTTGATTTCTCCGACACTGGTATCCGGTGCACGCTAGGTTCGAATTAGGATAATAATCGCATATACATATATCTAGTTGCCGCCGTGTCGGTCTTTCGAAAGGCTCTTTTACGCGTCGCTCGGTCGCAGTGAAACTGCGGAATCGCGTGAGTTTTTGATTCATGAAGTTTCTTTGTGAATAGTTTCTATGTTGGGGATCAACTACTCATTTCTCAGGTGCGACGATGTTACTTCTATGCAAAAAGAGAATAAACGTGCAAAATGTGCACTCCTATTACCATAGATAAACCTTTCTTGAAATCGTCGGTATTTTTTTTTTTTTTTAGAAAACGCGAATGTGATCGATGATATGGTTTATGATATAAGAGAATAATTGCATATTTGTCTTCTTGCTTCATACCAATAATACACTTGTACGGGTTTATTTATCAAGGTATTAAAAAGATTCGTGTTTGGCACGAAATGTATTTCTCGTGTTAATTACAGATTTTATATATAATGACCACGTCGCTCTGTTTCTGTACCGAACTGAACACGTTGTAATTTTCTGCGACTGCTATAATTACACAAGCGTGTGCGGTTCTTTGATCAATCTTGTATGCTGATATTTGTAACACGCGCGTTACATAGTGCGTGAGTTATGCTTGATAATGTAGCATTCAGGCTCCCTAAGTTCAAACATAGATTCCAACTAAGAGAGCAATTCGACCGACACGCGAAGTGTAGCGATCGTTGCTCGCGCGGGACGCCTAATCTCGAATAAACTTTGCCGGCCACCATGCACAGCGTGGCAGTGAGGTACTGCCATGAAGATAGTTCCCAAGATAGTGGAATACGAATTAATTACCTCGATACAGAATTGCCTATATATACGTTTGATGCTCTTATTGGTGCTCTTTTCTAATATCTTCCGTACATTATCATTAGGTACAATCTATATCTTCTCTTAAGCTTTCCCTATAGCTTCCCTTTTATTTATAATAGTTTTTCAATTATTGAAAGTTTTATAGTTAATGATTTGTTATATTAGGTGTTGGAATTAATTCGTAGCGTTTTACAAGTGATGGGAAGTACTTTCATTAATGTATTTTTTAATGCTCATGTGAAATAAATAACATTCTTTCATTAAAAACGCTACGAATTAATTCCAACACCTAATACATTTATTTAATTAGACTTCATAAATGCGCGTTTTTTAGCTTTTTACTATTTGCTATATTTGCTTATAATTGCATATAATTAATATTACACTGTTATGCTATATTAATTTTTCAATATACACAACTGTCAAAATATACGATAATGACAGCTGCTCTCAAAGTAAGTCCAGCGAGAAAATCAATCAACATCGTAGAAAAAAATCAACAATACACTTTGCAAGTTTCGAGAGGATTATTCGAATATCGATTTAATACATTTCGTTTTTAAAGAGTGAATTATTCGTAGTATTTGCGAAACTTAATTTAACTTAGTTGACTAAACTTAATATCCTTACTCAATGATTAGTATTAAAAAGTGAGAAATGGAATGCGAATCAAAAGTTAAATTTTCTATCGGGATACTGGAAGATATACGATTTAGAAATGTTTTTTTATAATTGTATCTTTTAATAGCAACTTTGATGCGTTTGTTGAAAAAAACATATGTGTGTTATTGGCGTAGTATAATGAAAAAAAATACAAACATTGCAGTGCGCTGTATGTGCCATATTGCTGTATGGAGAATTTATATCGCAGGTAAATCTGGTCAGCGAACAAATTAAAATCTTGTTAGGACATAATTGCGCAATCACCATGGCGCAGAAATGGGGATAAATAAACGGAAGTACGAAGCGTTTGAAAACTAATAATCTCTCGAGAATGCTGCTTTTGGCAAACAATTCTGCAATTGAATGATTAAAAATTGATTGATAATACCGCCATTGTGATAAGTTTGCATGGCGAGTTACAATATTGAGTTGGTACATTGCCATCATTGACTTAAATATTGCCATTATACGAGTATTTGCGCAAACATGAAATTCTGTAATCGTATAAAAATGGAAAACGCAGCTACAATTGCATTCATTTAACAGCATAATCGCATCAAAAATGTCGCAATTTGAAGAATCTAAAGCATTCGCAGCGAGCAGTTAAAAAGATAATGAGGTGTACTTTGCAAATGTTCCCGATGATCCATCCCTTTTATGCTCTTTCTTCCATTCCTTTATATCCTTTTCTTATCCTGTAGTATTCATTCGCCTTTCTCACTACGAGTGTTACGCAAGTGCGAAATGCATAATGGAGATCTTTTTGTTTCATCCTTGTTGCTTACTGTAAACCGATTTTCCCGTTGGCAAAAAGCCTTTTCAAATTATCATGTTGGAAATTCACAGTGTCGATCACTTGGTACAACCACAATTTTGAAGAGAAGCTTTTCCATCAACCATCACGCCGGTCTCTGGCACAAACAGGATGCACTTCCGTTTCGTATTTTTCACAATCGGTCGCGTGAGAGTTTTGCTCGGGATATAAAGTGAACTCGCGGAACAATTACTTACGCCCGATCGTGTCAATGATTGTTTGCCCTTGCAAACATAGAACGAATAGCCATGTTGAACACGCAGTGGTCGTTAAACGTTGCCAAGAAGTTACCACGCTTGTAGTTCTTTCACGAATTTGTTGGAAACAGCATTTTTGTGAAATTTCTTGCCAAGAAATAACGAAATGTTTACGACGCGGAAACAATGATTTGTGCAATTAATAGCGTCATGATAAGTTAAAGTATGTAGTACCAATGTGTTTGTTTGCGTCTACAATTAAATAGTAAATATGTATCCAAATATTTTATTATATGAAATGTTATACATAAAAATATAATAGTCCTGGGACAACACTGTATTTCGAATTTTATGTGAATTTCTCTCATTTATTAATAAAATTATAATAAAATATAAAATGTAAATTTGATTAATTTTACTCAAATAAAAATCTTTAAAATATTGTATTATACTACAACTATCATATCTTCAGAGTAAATTTTAAGAAAATATTTTCTCTATATATGTATATGGGCAAAATGTGCAAGTGGGCAATATCGACATTGCCTGAGTTGCCTGCTGTACATTGCCCAACACTATGGGATCAGACAATGTTGACAATGCCCACTTACGGACTTTGCTCGTAACATATATATAATTAAAATGGAACATATATACATATATATGTATGTGTATATATATATATATGAAATATTTAGCAATAATTTTGAGGCACCCTATATATATATATATATATATATAGGGTGCCTCAAAATTATTGCTAAATATTTCATGAGCAGAAAGAGCGGACTAAACTGAATCGAAAAGTCCTCTATCATTTTGCAATTTTTGCAATAGTTAACAAGCTATTAATTAAAAAATTCACTGAATATTGGCTTTTAATAATTTTTTATTTAAATACTATTTATTTTACAAAAAACAGCGAGAGATAAAAATTGTTTATTTTCTTCTCATAAAGTTCTGAAAATTTTTTAACACTGTATTTTCTCCTGTTGGTAAAAATCTAAAAATAAGAAAATGCAGTACTAAAAAGTTGATAAAATATGAAATATTCTTACAGCTTTATGAGAAGAAAATAAACAATTTTTGTCTTTTACAGTTTTTCTGTAAAGTTAATAGTATTTGAGTAAAAAATTATTGAAGATCAATTTTTGACAATTTTTAGTAATTAATATCTTGTTAACTATTGCGAAAATTGCAAAATGGTATAGGACTTTTCGATTCAGTTTAGTCCGCTTTATCTACACAAAAGTACTTACGCAAAAACTTACTCTGTATGTGTATAAGTATATACACACACACACACACACACATACACACATTTTATATATATATATATGTATATATATATATATATAAAATGAGAAGTAATATTGTACTATAATGAAATGCCTAGAATAATCGACCTTTAAAGGATCAATCGTGGTTCTCATTACTCATTGCGAAATTTAACACATCGATTTGACTGCCTTTCATCAAAGGCAAAGGATCTGGAAATGTAGTTTGCTAGGGTAACTTGCCGCTTTTAGCAGATACATCGTGTATTTCGTGAAACTGACTCTGCGGTAATCCACGATTAAATTCGGAATCTGTAATTCGTGACTAACTAGTCGAAGAGCTTAAATCGTTTCTAACGATACATCTGCAAATTCCGATAGTTTAAACGTTCGGTAGTTTAATACGCGCAAATTCCGGTTGCCCTGAAATATTTCTACCAGCCTTTAAATATTTAATATATATTTCTAAAGCACAAAATAACTAATGTAACAAGATAATATAATCGACAATTTACTTGACGTTTGTGTTTATATGTCTGCAGATACATTGAAAAAAAGTCTGCTAAAATAATTACAATATATTGAGTGAATGATTTTAATCAAATATTCGGTTAATATAATTAAAAATAATGTTACTGTTCTAAATGTTTAGAAAAGTAAAATTATTTTTAGCTATATTAGTCGAATATTTGAATGAAATAATTTTACTCCACATTTTGACTATTTTTTCAGTGAACTGTACAATTGTTATTATAAGAGAATTTTCATGAATTTGCGATGTAAATGTCCATGCATTTAAATAAATTTTAGAAAGTGTTATGTGTCAAAGAGTGAATGCCATCTATTTTCTATCAATATAAAGTAACGTTCAAATAATCGAATTGACTGTTTTGTTGCTGGGGATGGTCATATTTAATGGAATATTACGTTACACTGAGGGTGAAGAGAATTTCAGAAATTCGATACTACAGTGTGTACGTGTACATTTCAGAAATTCTGAAACAGTTTTGCGTCCGTCTAGCACATAACTTGCTCATGGACGGACGTAACTCATCTTGACGTGGAATCTATGCTGACCAAGCTAAATTGATTCGCTTCACACGCTTGTGTCTACGATAGGGGGTGGACGGAAGCGGCATAGACGAAGAGAAAGAAAGGGCAGAGGAGGGTGAAAGACATCGATGTATCGGCTTCCATATGTCATTCGGAATTCAAGTCACGCGATACGCGACGTTCCAGTGTCCACGAAATCAGGCGACGTGTCAAACATCCACGTCACTATCAATTTAAAAGATCAGTGCGAGCTCTTGTCGCACATTTTCGCGTAAACTGTATATAATGCATTACGTGATGTATCAAATAACGAGTGTGTTGTTTAAAATTCAAGGAGTTGTCTTCAGCAAATAGATAATAATATTTAAGCATTATTTTACTCTAAAGAATTACACGTATTTTTTAAATTTCGAATTTGATTATCTACACAGATTTCTAGTTTAATGACATTTATTGCTTTTGACAATGTTTTTGTCTTTGTATCGACTTTCACATTTAATATTTATTTCGCAACATTTATTTATATATATGATTTTGTTTGACACGGTCAGTTAGATAATGTTAAAAAAAATTTTGTACATCTTTATCGAGTATTTCTCTTTGAATTCATTGTGCAGTTATGGAGTGCAGTAAGTAAGTCTCCTAATAAATGTTTTTTCTGCATTTGATTGGGATCGTTTTCCTCAATGAGCAATTTCTTTCGCTTCAGCTATCGCTTAGTCAACTAATTGACGGTTACATACTCCAGATTTGGTAATTTGAGAAACTTTTCATGCTATACTTTGTTACTAACTACTAGTGACTAGAGACCCTTTAATCAGAGTCTGGTCACCTAAAGCCGTCATTTTTCATCAAAATTGTGCAAGAGAAAAATCGTGCTATCTCATTTCGTCTTACTCTACAGGGGCACTATAAGTTGCAACTCTATAGAGATGCTTTATAAATTTCATTCGTTTTCGACGAACATTCAGGCGACTAGCTGGCAGTTAAAATTTAAAAACCGTAAAAATTTAGTAGTGTCTAATCATAAATATTATAACAGCAAGTTCATGGTCATGCATTTAAAGTAAAAGCATAACGTATTTTCATTATGTATTTAAATGGAATGGATGAAAAATTTCGAACCAATCAGAAATCTAAGGTGGCCAGATTCTTATTAGAGGGTCTCTACTGATGACCATCTGATAGTTTAAGATTTTCCAATGTATTGCAAGACCGCTGAAGATGACTCGAAGTGAGCCAAAATGTTGGGTCGTTATACTTATGTGAAATGTAAAATATATTATGTTTGAAAATATAATCACACTAATTACCGCGTATTAAAGCACTCAATTGCCCGTTTTTTGATTAATTATTAGTTTAATATCTCGAGAACTCAATTTGTATTTTTCTTTATTTATTTACATATTTTCTTTACTTTAAAAGATAGTTGAATTTAAAATTGTCATTAAAATATAATTTGCTACAACGATTATTGCGTTCCGATATTAATTATGCAATCAATTCATTATTAATTAATTATTCAATCAATTTTGTATTAAAATATTTGTATATTAACTTTCACTTAAAGAGTAAAAAAGTAGCTGTAATCAATTTATCAAAATAATTGCAAAAGAAAATATAAGATGCTGAACTTGCAAAGGAATAAACTCGTAATACAAAATTTGATCAGGTCGGATTATTGCCTTTAGAAGAACGTAGGTCTTTTTCAAGAAATATTTTCCCTCGAGAAGCTATCTCAAGCACTACTTTTTTTTTTCTATAACAAACTCTTTCACCATGTTGTCGGTTAGGCCGTTATTCGGCGCACGAAGAGTATTGCCTGCTAGAATCACAATTCCTCCGCCGTTCGACAATGGATATCACAGGCGCCATAAAAGAGCTTCCGCAACTGCATCGTACGTGTTAAGATTCGCAGTACTTCGTGGTCGCAAAGTACGTTATGGAATGTAAAAATGGATGCGAATTAGAAAAGAGTGAGCTTTTTTCATCTCGTATATTCCTAAAGGACATTTGACGCATTTGATGCCAAATCTACGTGTAATCAATTAATCTCATTGTGAATAGCAATCGAAAACTTATATTTATTTAATAAATCAATTACTTGGAATGTATGAAAGCTTTAAGCTAAATATTGTACCACATGATGGATATATTTTATGAAATATTCTGTGTGACGAGTGATTTGCTTTTTGACTGTATCGCAGTCTCGCGCGAGCGAAAGTTTAGACGCACAAAAAATAGACGAGAATCTTGTGAAGTTCCATGCGCGCCGGTCTGTCTTTGAAGGAGTACGTCGCGTGCCATGAGTTTCGAGAGAGAGATGAACGAAGTTACAGATAACCAAAGAAGATAGAGAGAGCGAAAGAGACAGAAAGGGGTGGCTCGGTGACAGCGGCCGACTATTTCCAGCCATTTCGAATCCATTACCGCGGTTCCATCCTTCTGTGCCTGAAGTCGACTACGGAGCAATGCATCATCCGTAAGTGAAGCCACGGGCCGGCGATCGTTCCGAAACTCCTCTGTTACCCGCACTTCTTCCGTTCCTCCTTTTTCATCCCTCCGCCGAGCTCTCTGCAGCCCCTTCGATTCTTCCACGGCGAACGAAGAAACGCCGGTGGGAGCGTAGGCATACCCTCTTCCCGTCCCACGGCGGCTCTCACAGACTTATAAATCAAATCCCGCGAACAAATCGCTACGGAGATCCCACGGTGGCTCCAGGCTCTCTTCTTATTCCTCTTCTCATCTTATTCCCCTTCTTCTGCTTTCGCTCCACCCGCGCTTGTCTCCTTACACGATTCTTAGCGTCGTCCATCCACGCGGGTCTTCTTACCCTCGTCTTCTTACCCTCGTCGTGTACCCTCGTTGGAATCAGGAGACGTTTCCGGAAAGAAACAGAGATTTTGCTCGACTTTCTTAACCCTAAGTTAGTTCGAAGTATGGCTCGTACATAAAACTCCACTATTCCACTGTAACGACGTCTTGAGAAGTAAGAAGTCTTAATTGTCATTGCTATTCGCATCTACGATGTCCTTTATTCTATTTTTTTTTGCTTATTGCAACGGTAGAATTACTTTTCGACCTATTTCTGCTTCACGTTGTTCACTTCCAAATCTGTTTCGCCAGCTGCCAGTATTCCTCCATTGGAAAGTCGTGTTTTTCGCGCCAAGTTTTTCTAGGGAAATTCAATCGCTATAGCTTCGACGCGTGAACAGGCGGAAGCCCGGAATCGACGGAATTGGATTTAATCCACGGTACATAGTGACTTTAGAAAGTGACTTGGCCGCATTCTGACCCTCTTTGGAACTCGAGCTGAGAAATTCTTTTCGCTCTTGGAACAATTACTTTGAGTATTTTCTTTTAAGTTAGACAGAGCGATTTTCTCCAGAGACACATTCGCGTTAGAGTATCTTTTATTCCTTGATTATTTCAAGCAACTTTTGATAGGTCTTAAATTTAAATATCGTACATAACATGAAGAATGTTAGAAAAATTTTATCAGACGAATTAGATTTATATCGGATTTTGTAATTTTTTGTAACCTCAAATATAGTTATATTCTTAGAATAATATATATATTTTTTCGATCGTTGTTGATGTGACGTAGATACAAAATTTTATTTAAAAAGAAAAGAAAATGTATTTTTCTTTTATCTTACGTAAGCTAACTGCAAATTCTAAAAAACTTCACTCAAATTTTAGACCAATCGTATAGTTATCAGTTAGGAGAGACTGGGGTCAAAACTAACACAGATAAGTTATAACGCGCTTTAACATTTACGTTATAAACAATATACAGAAGCGTAAGATAGAGGTATAAGTTTGTAATTATTTATATTATAAATTTATATCTCTTTTTTATGCTTGTATATTTTGTTTATAATGTTTTTTTAGTAAATGTTAAAGAGTTATAACTTACTCGTATTATTTTTGATCTCAGTCTTCCCTATAACTGATAACACATTTGATACATTATATACACATTTTGTTTATGTAAGTATTAGGTGTTGGAATTAATTCGTAGCGTTTTTAATGAAAGAATGTTATTTATTTCACATGAGCATTAAAAAATACATTAATGAAAGTACTTCCCATCACTTGTAAAACGCTACGAATTAATTCCAACACCTAATATTACAGCTTTCTCGTGTTACTTTGACCTTTGTCTCTCCTACATTGCACGAGAGTCATCAGTTGTATACTGTTTATAGATAAAAGAAATATTTAAAAGTTTAGATAATAGAAAAATGAAGTAGTTTTAGATTTTTAAATTCCTAACTGAAAGTAATCATAGTCTTTTTAAGCTGTCATCTTCCTCATTCAGTAACTCATCATCAGAGCTATCGAAGCTAAGAAATATATTATTAATGTCGTTAGTGACCTATTTTCTTTTCAGAAGGTATTCATATTTCTTCAGCAAAATAATTGGATATGGAAATAAATCTTGTGAGGCGAGGGGGAGGGGGGCGAGTAAAATAAAGATTTAGAGATGTATTTTTAATTACATAATAATAAAATTAATATATCTATATATTGATGAAATTGTAACAGTTGTTAACTGTGTTGGCATGTAGGGTTTTAATTTCCTTTATAGCCTTTACAATTTGACATATGACTCATTTCTGTACATGGATGGTCCAAATCTATAGGTATATAAAATGAGCGAAATTCTTTGTCTGGAGAATTTATTTCAATGTATCAATTCTTTACTACGCCATTATAATGAATTATGTCATAGTAATATCATCTCGCTAATGGAATTGTTATCATTGTTAAATCATAATTTTCACATGAAAAATGCAGTGATATGATCGAGCTTAATGGTATTACTTTTAAACCAGGTCATCAAATGCAAGAACAACTGCCTTAATGTTTGAATTTCTATAAATGAATTGTTTAAGACAATCTGTTTCGCTCCGCATACAAAGGAAGTACGTGAAGGAAGCGAATATCATGCCAAGATATATATATATATATATATATATATATATATAAAATAAAACTTGAATATTTTATAGTGTAAATTCACGGTAAATTACAAACAACCGTCGTCTGTGTTACTATACGCGCTTACTCAACGATCTTGAAACTCAAAGTATAACTCAAAACGACTTTTATGCCTTTCTCTTGTAACTTTGGTGTATTCAACAGACACAATAGGCTGTCTGCCTTATAATTCTCTTGTCGCTTGTTTGACGTGAAATATGCGTGTAAAAAATTAAAATTTATTGTTTTTGTATTAATAATTCTAATTTATTTAAAATTTAAAATGTAATGGAAACGTATCAATTTTCCATGAAAGATATTTTATAATGCAATATCTTATCTTTAAAACATCGACATTTCCAAACATGAGAATATATATTTTTTATCATTTTTTGTGAAAAATTACATTTCTTTCTTCATAATACTGATATTGATATTTACGACGCTCTTTTATGTAAATTAGACGTCTGTTGCAGCCGCCTAGCTATTATTCTTTGTATTTTCCGTTCGAATTGGAATAATGCTATTCGAGAATATACAATAAACAGACGTTGACTGAGGTAGAACTGTGTGCGCCATTCGACTTTGATTGAGGCCACAATTCTAACTCGACTAATTGGCAAGAACAGATATCTTCGGAGGATTGTAGCCAGCTGATGATACAATGGTTAGTTAGTTAACGCCAGTGAGTATAGCTTATTCCATGTCACGTCAAGCCTCCGTAAATACAGCCGGGAGACCATAACTTCTTGGACATGCTGTTGAGACGCGTGGGGCAACTTTAGGAACAATTAGGAATCAGCAATCAATCCAGACGTGCATGAATACTAACGGAAGTCGTGTACTGGACTAACGGACGGTCACTACAATTCGCGTTGTTGCGGCACATGCATTATTCCAAGCAATCGACGAAGAACCCTTCAACCCATCACGCGTACAGTCCAAATTTAGTCAAATCGACCTTACGACAATTACGATAGTGCCATACACGAACAAAGGTGATGCACTGTGATGTAGATCTGTGTAAATGTAAATGCAATCCAAATGACGCGAGGCCAGTGGGACTAGAGAGATTCTATCACAGAGTCTGGCCACAAGCGATTTTGTCAAAATCCCGTCCTATCCGAGAAGGAAAGATATGTTTTTCCTCTCTCTATACGTTATCCCTCTGTATGTTACTTTAATTTATACTGTCTCACTCTATCATTTTAATTAAGAATAGAGTGAAATAGTATAAGTTAGAGTAAGATAGATAGAGTGTCTTAAAACTGACGATAAATTTTTGTAACAAATTCTTTGTAACGTTTTGAAAAATTTTCATATGAAAATTTCGAGGCAATAATAGTTTTCAAATAGGACGACTTTAATGATTAAGAGTGATAGATACTAAAATTTCGTTCGTTTCAGGGATGCAAGGTAGTCAGAGATGAACGTGCTTCCACGAACTTTACGTCATTAACAATAATGAAATAATTATATAAATCTGCATAAGACTTTGATTAAGAAATTATTTCTGTCTATTTGTAACGAATTGGTATATACAAGGAAAAAATTATATATATATATATATATACACCTTCCTCTCTTTTAGGATTTTGATAAAATCGTGATTAGACTCTGTATAAAGTCTTTAAGTCGGACAATCGGCAAATCGGAAGTTTAATAGACCTATCGTCATCATAAAATAAATATAGACTACAATTAGATCGTAAATTGTCAATAAACAATGCGAATCTTTTAAAATACTATCAGGGTTTATGATATTTCTGATTCGCAGAGTTTGGCACAGCAAAGCAAGTTATTCAAAGTAATGGCGAAAGTTTAACGGATTTATTAATACCGATAGAGAGCGGATTTACGTGCGTCGACGACCTTTCGCGAATATACTTACGTTCAATAAGCCGAGGGGCGGCAACCTCGATGCGCTTCCGGCTCGCGCTCGCATATTATTTCTCCGATATTTGCGGGACGTACGTAGATCCGATGCTCTTTCGCTTCCGTTCGATATTTTTTTAACCATTCCAATGTCCGGAACTGCGGTGATTACCCTTCTCGGTAGCGGCTTTCTGATTGAGAGCTGTTTTTGGTAGAAAAGAAATAGCTCGATAATGTAACTCGAGATCGAATAAATGCTACGTGCGTGAAACGTCAATAATACATTATTTACAGCGTTTACGTTGTGATGTCAGCCATTCAACAAGGAAATGTGATGAACTTCCATTGCATATGCGTTATTGATGAAACACTCGTCAATAACGAGGTGCTAAGTGCGTGAATAGTCGAAGCACAATTGCGGTCAGTCGACGATGGTTTCAATACGTGATGATTTTGATAATCACGATGATTATGATATCGTATACATGCTTGAAAAGTATACATTATCCGTAATAACATAATAAATTATATATTATGCAAGGGATGCCAAAGTTAGAATAGTTTAATATTGGGAATATTAGCTTTTAGCATTTTGAATATGTGCGTGCGTTTTCATTTGCGTAGAATTGCCGCATTTAATTAGCTTGTTATCTTCTATAGTACAAAATTAATATACGAAAAACATAATTATATTGTATAATGATGTAACATCGTGAATAGTAATATGGATATAATGCAATCTGTTATACGGTATTTCACACGGTGACTGCGTGGCTAATCAATAAGATAATAAATTACAGAAGCATTTTTATACATTTTGCAACATCAACCAAGTGTCACAGCGTGCTATTCGTCCAATTGTTCCCCGTTCGCTTTATAAATTCCTATGGACTTGCGAATGCGATGGTGAAATTTTTTTAGGATAACAAAGTTCTTCCAACGCGTAATCATCGGACTCGAGGTCGCGAGGTTCATATGAAACAAACAAAGTTCAACCGTGTCGGTAGGTTCTGCATTTTTTTGTCGATCACGATCAACGAGTGCGTTCGTCGGAAAGTCTCGTCCCGATTTTTCGTCTCTGCCGACCCGGGCTAACACGGGGCGCAGCGGGACATAAAAATGTCGATAGCGTTAACGAACGGAATTGGCGATTTTTATTTCCAAGTTGGCGCTCGTCCAGTCGTGTGCTGTTTTACGCGCCTCCCTTGCACACAGCTCGTCCGACAGTGTCGTTAGGAAAAAACGCAGATTGGATATTGGCTTTCACGTACGAGCTTCTCGGCGCTTCGCCTCTCGGCGATTCACCTCTCGTGCTCGGACGCTTTTTTGGCTCATTTGTACGATTTCCCGAGGAAATGTAATTATTAATTGGCCGGTTATTATATCTCGGAACAAAAATGGTTTACTATACAAGTTTTCCGTTTATCTGTTATGATAACGTCGCTTTAATATGTTTCACACTTCAATAAATACAAGTAAAATACGGGAGAAATTAGCATCTATGTGCTAAAAGCATCCTTCGTTAAATAGTTATTCACTTAATACATTTAAGGAGAGGGAAATATCGTAAACTTGCTGTTTCAAACGTATATGTATTCGTTGTATTCGACTTAATGTGAGCGTAGTGGAAATATATTCAAAGTGACTTACTGACAAGTGTAAGTCAGGCGAATAGCAAGACGACGGAAACGCGAAAGGAATTTCACTCGACAGTACTCCACACGGATACAGTAGTCAATCCAGAATGCAGCCACTTTGCCGCAGCCGTGGCCACGCGTGTGCGCACGTACGTCGATCTATTTCGGCGCAATGCACATGTCGATTCATCGATTCGCGTACAATCGACATTGCGTCACAACTTTACCTTTGATCAAATGTCGCGTAATGAAGGGTGGAATGCTCTCCTAACCGTTGCGCCAGTGTAAAACAAGTCCATTTTTGTTCGCGAAACGACACCGATTTTTCATACAATGTTTAAGAAGCAGTTTTTTTACGAAATATTTCAGGATCAAATTTATATTCAAGCAATTACACTAGGCTGCGAATTTATACTTTTGATCCTTGTCTGAACGAATTTTATCATTTCCCATAACTTTTTTTTTTTTAGATACGAATCCGTTTTCCAAATTTGGTTGTAACTTGCAACGTCACAATTTTTTGAGAAAAATGGCGTCAAAGAGATTTAGAAATTTTTAATGAAGTTGTGACACTGTTAGTAAATTTTTTTTCGTTAATGTCAATATGTGATGATAGTATAACTTTTATTTTTAAAATGCATTATTTCGTTTTTAAATTTGAAAAATGAATTTATATTCAGCAGATAAAAATTTATTCAAAATAGCGCTAAAATTAATTTTTTTGCGGTCTAATATTATCATTGATTTAGTAAACCCGAATGTTTTTTCTTTCGAGATAAAAAGTAAATGTTATAATAAAAGATTTCCGTTAATGCAATTATAACTTTAATATCTAATGTAATGTTTAGAATTTATATAATATATATATAGAGTTTCTGATGTACAATGACTTGTAATTTAATCATGACCTTAATTATTAGTACATAAATCCACAATGTCGACGTTGTACGCAACGTATGAGGTATATTGACTCAGTTAATAAATATGTCAACTCAAATATTACTATTATATGTGACATATCTTCCCCTTTTCAAATAATTTCTAATATTATTAACTAAAGTTGCTATTACCGATGTATTAAATAAGATTATTTATTTCTTTATCAATTTATAATTACAATAAAAGAAAGAGCATACTTTAATGATATAAAAAATATTAACTTTTTATAATGCGGTCATTTTAATAGAACGAAATGATAAATGTATAAACTACTTTTCTATTTTCTACAGATTTCTGAACTTTTTGTTTTTGTTTTTTTTTTTTTTTTTTTTTTGGAAGGATGGATTCTCTATTTACACACATAAATACTTTGAAATCTTATACGTGAATGTGATTTACGCGGAAAATATTTTTGGTGTAGTGTATGACAAACGTTTTAATCATACGAAGATCAAATGGACATGCGACAGTGATATCTGACACACGCTCAGATGCATGAAATTTAAAGTGTAACACATTCGAGTGAAACAAGAGTTTGTTTTTCCACAATGGACAGTGACATCGAGCAGATAAATGGCAAACGTAGCCGAGGAGATTTGTTAAGATTGTCTATCCGATGTTTCGCTACTAGTAAAATTTATTAAACATTTATATGATATCCGTTGTACTTAAAAATATCCGATGTTCTCCGTTGCATTTAAAAAATTACAATAAAAATATATTTAAAAACTTTGACAAGAGATTGTGATAAAATTTTATGACAAAAGCAATATGTAGTTATTGGCAATTTCACTAATTGAATAACATGATGAACGAATGACAAATTGCTAAAACCAGTTCATCGATATAGTCAGTAATCCTGCAACAGTTTTGTTGTGGTAAATGTTATTTACTTATACACATTTTTTACGTGTCGTATTTCTATGTTACAAGAAATTTTTATTGAAATAGGTAAAGACACAATTTAATTTCGTTTGAATTGCGATAAAAATTAACACTGTATTTTATAAAAATCGTATACATTTATATTTCATAAAAATTTGTGGATGTATTTGTTAATTGAGATGTAACAGAGGTTTTATCTGGGAGGTTTTATAAAGCTGGATTTTTTCGTGATTGTAGTATGTATTTTTACAACAGAAGGACATAACAATATTTGGCCAGTGCTGAAAAATGCACGAATTGAATAGTTACAAAAATTTAGAATTTATTGTACAACAGTGTTGCAGTGTACATATTGTGTACTGCGAATACGTTCATGCATTTTACATTCTTCGGTATAGTTCATTTGCAGGACAACGTATAACACACGCAATCATGTGCACCTGAATATCTCGGGCTCTTATTGGTATACCATAATCGGTCGTGCTAGATATGAGTACTCCCGGATCGAGCAATTGCTGACTTAATGCACTATACTGTTGATTAACGGAAATACCATACATTATACAAGCTATTTCAAAAGGTTCGGATCGACTATCAAAGTAACGGTTGTAACAAATCGCAAAGATTTAGAAGTTAAAACTTTTGCAAACTTTATCATTTAATTGCTACTCATATATATTATTCTTAAGAAATTTAAGTGCATTTGCGAAAAAAAAATATTAGATAAAATTAATGAAACTCTTAACTTTAAAGTATAAATATGAGCGTTCGATCATTTATCGTAACTCCAACGGAAGATAGCATTTAACTTATAACGTTGCCTAAAATGAAATTCCATTCCGAAAGAGCTTCAAGAATAGAATCGATAGTTCACGATGATCGCAGTATTTCTCTTCTCTATGATTGGGAACTTTTCGAAATCTTTTCTGATAAATCATCAGAGCTGACTCAAAGAAAATTTTTAATTAAGTTCCTTCTTGTTTATACTTACGATGAAGCGATATTATAAAATATTAAGATCTTACCGAAGTATGTTATTTGCACTATTTTGAAAATTTCAAATAACGTCTAAAATGTTTCAAAGGAATAATCTCTCATGAATTAAATAAGAAATAAAACGAAGCTTTCGACGTATATTCAGGAATTCGATGAGCCAATATTCACGGAATTTTTTATTAATAACAATATTGCGATGGCATTTTTAATGATAGCAAATATTTTAAATAGTTTACATGATTCAGCATGCTATTTAACGACAAAGTTATACAATTCCGATTCGCTCGTATTAATTGCTACAAAATAATATAAAATATAACAATTAAATAAATTGTTGCATGAAACTAAATGTGTTATGTTGCACGCGTTTAAAATTAAAAACAAATAAAAATAATTTAGAGAAAACGCTTTATCGTTTTAATATTAATAAAACTTTCATATCATAGACGTGTATATACATATGTGAAATATGTATAAGCTGTAAATTGAAGCAAGTACTTTAAAATTTATGTGAAAGGTTTTTATGTAAAAGGAAAATAAATAAAGAGGGTTATTATTCAATGTTTCTAAAACTTTTTATTAATATACAGAATTATGTAGTAATAATGTGGAAAATCAACAAACACACACACACACAGAGAAGGGGGGGGGGGAGACTTATTCTTTGCGAGTTTGTGCGAGTATGAGAGATGGTCGAAAGCTGACAGTGCGAAATTGGTGCCATGTTCCCTGGAATTTGCCCGGTTATCTATAGCTGGTGTGTATTAATTAATATTAATTCCGTTATAAATTTGCGGCCATGTTATAGTCGTTCTCCGAAACGAACGCGGCAATACGTTGTCCTACGGATGATGTATAAGGCCAGTGATACCCATGAACACGTCAACGATGCAATTAATTAAGTTATTGAAAGATTTTTATTCCTTTTTATCTTTTAAAATGTTAAATCTTTTTCTGTTTAAATGCATTGATACATTCAAATTAATTAAAAGGAGACAAAAATAGTCAATTATAAAATATTTTATTAATTCTTTCACATTTGTTGATTCTTTCACTCTTTCTCTTTCTCTCTTTCTCTTCTATTTTTGCTTAACAGAATTCTAATTTCTATCTCGAACTATTTTTTTATTTTTGGTTTTCAAAAAAGTAACTTTTATTATCTCTTTTAATTCTCATACTAAACTAATGTCAAACATGCATAGTACCAAACGCTGCTATGTATTCTAGTGAAAGAGAGATTGCACTATAAACCAGTTAAGTTTCACATTTAATAGTATTTGCAATTCTGTGTAATTTGTTCTTTATCAATGGCGCGACGGATATCTCTCTGATACTATAATAACATTTTTAATTGCTTCATTGTGCTAATTGATTATCTTCTGGTTCGCCGATTCTAGACGAACTGTGTCACGTTCGTGATTTATTGCACTATAAGTCAGGTAAAACGACCAATTACAGTGCAATGAATTTTATAGTGTCATTTTGACTGGCAATTATTTATAACTTTATTTTTTCTTGTCGTAAATGTTCCAAAAATTGAATTGCTTGATTATTTCAATAAAATATAACATTACGTACATACACACGACATTGTTTTACACTTTGTAGATCGTTCGATAAACTGCTGGCGATGAGCGCCACTGTTTTTTTGCTGTTTTGTTCTCGTTTTCGAACGCGCTTGCCCCGACATAGATATAGCAATTGTCGCAGACATAACGGCTGCGAAAAAAAATCATATTCCCTCGTGCAAATATAAAAAGCGCATCGACTGCAATCGTGCGTTTTCCACCGCAATCCGCGGCCGCGCGTAATCGAGTCCGCCTTGTTTAATTGCAACACGTATTTCACCCTTATCCGCTTCTTTGTCTAGCCAGCTTAATTCATCCGTAATCTCTTAACGTGCTCGCGGCTGCGAACTGCGTAAGTATCAGAGCTGTAAGCAACAATCTAACAACCGGCGGCGACCATGGCGGTAGTCCATGAGCGTGGCTGAGATTATTTTGCGGTGAGCGGCCGTAATTTGCGATGCACCGGCGTCGTCGTGGCCGGTTTAAAAGCGACTGAATCTACTCGTAAATGAAACAATTACTCTCGTGTATCCGAGCGGTAGCGCGTGCGGTATATCCGCGAGCCGCGAAACTCGTGTGAAGGACGCATGTGTGCACGCGTGTGCGTTTCGGCACGGAACTTGAATGCCAACATCCGCGCACGCGTGCGCGCACGCACCTATCTGCCGGCTGCATCTCGTGCATAAATCACTGTCGCAAGGAGTTGCGACCGGGTGAAAACACAACGCCGAGCCAACGGAGAATGCCATTTACATGATAATTCGGATAGTTACGGTGCATCAAAATTTTCGCGTTGGCACGCCGAACTATTCCCGCACACACATACACGTGCGTGCGCTGCTTCTATTGTAATTAGAGAAGCGATTATAGAATTTGGTAGAAACGCTCTTTAGTATTGTGCTTTACCCTATCGAGTTCTTTCTTGCCAAATTCTCTCCCATCTCTCGCGTTTTTTATTTTAACAATTTTACTCCGTTCCGAATATTTATAAAACATTTACAGTTTATTTTACCCCCTGTGTTCGACTTGCAAAGAAAACTAAAATCGATAATATTTTATATATATATATATATATATATATATATACACATATGTATACTTCTATTTTTCTTTATAATATTTCTGAAATTTGCATGCGAATAGATGGTTCAATTAAACTTTGCTTACTCTGCTAGATTCATTTAACGCCCCCGACAGTACCGGACTGTAATAGAGTCGGCGTAGAGCCGCGTTTTCGGTGACACAATTAACAACATATTCGATTAGACACGCGTATCTAACCACGAACGATAGCAGCATGTTGCGAATCGAACAGCGGATAGGAATTGACGTTCGACGCTTGTACGAATTGTTACGTGGCCCCGCATTATGCTGTTAATAACGTCAAGTGTATAATCATAGTTATCAGCGTGTTATTGATTACGCTGAGAGCATTGGACTACGTATCGTACGACGCGACACAAATTCGCTGCCTAACCCCAAATAATGCAGTGTAAATTATTCTGACCTCATCCGAGTACCAAATCTGTCCTTTCAATCGCAGAATGCATTCAGAAGCATTAAAGGTAAATGCGCTTCATGATATGGATTTTCCAGCAGAACTAGTAAAATCTCTCATGAGTCGCTTTCGAAAATAATCGCTTTCAAAATTTCACGGATAAATCCATTGGAGAGTATTTCGACACAGCGCTGCGACGCAAGTCGACACTTCTGTTATCGATCGGAGATGACAACACTACTCGAAAAAAAAAATAATTTCGCGGGAAAGATGTGCTATGAGCGAAAACGGATATGGCACCTGCGAAAGAACCAGGTCAGAAGGTTCCTCTTTTGCGTCGCTGGATCACGTTGAGAATCAATGATGCTGTTTCGTGAATTTAGAAACGAGCAAGTAATATTTTCGTGAAATACGACTGGTAATAGAATTTCTGATCGAAGGCATTGGACGAAATGACATCTGATCGAATAGATCGTTTTCATATAAAATGTTTGCAGAAATTTTTCTCTGTTTAGTTTGCATTTTTATTGTAAATAGAAAGGATAAAAACACGTAGAGTTTTACGTGTAAGTTTTAAACGTATGCGGTTTATTAAAACATTCGCTCCTTGAAATGCAGTCGAATTTAATTCTGTTCGGTTTATAGTACGATATAGTGCGAAGAATAATATATTGGAATTCATTAAGAACTTTAAATGAATACGGCAGAAGAAGAAAATTAAATTAGAAAACTTTTATTTTTGTATATGTATGCACTAGTTATATACAATCTTATTTAATAGTTGTCAACATACAGTTAGCATAATATTTTTAATTTGTTGAGTACATATTTGTTTCGCAATTAGAGTTATAGTTTCGCAATTTTGTATTTAATTTGAGAAAATTGTTTCATTTAACTTTAACTATAAACTTTATTAAAGTGTGTAAGTGTGAATTTTGGACTTTGTGTAAACGATGAAATATCAAACTTTCCATAACGATAAATTTAACCACAAATAATTCACGCAGATTAATTATTATTTATCTTTTTACTAAATATATTCTTGAAAATCCATTCTTTCAGAATTTCTGATTTTTTTCGCTGTAAATATTCACTGCAAACCCTATCTTACAATTCCAATCTTTGTTACCATTTTTTACTCTGTTCGTCGTTTCATCGCCACACTCCTTGCTTTCTTTTTGTGGAAGGTTCTTTTCCTATTTTAACCTGTTTGCTTATTCACCACCTGCTACTCACTTTCTGTACGTCAAGATAAAAGCAAGTGTCTACGCGAATCTTGGCATGCCGGATAGAAGAACCAAGAATATCGTTAGAAGCAATAACGAATCTCAACGAGATATTGATGTGTTTTATTTGAAAAATAGCTAATTATTAGCACAAACAAGAATGCATAAGTAGAAGTGTAATTTCTCTTTAGGCAAGAATTAATTTAACATTATAAATGTCTCAATTTAACATAAAATTTGCTTCTAAATTGTGTCAAAGTATTATGCTTCTTGAAGTAATTTTTTACATAATATTTGTTATTTTCTAACATATTCATTTTATGAATTAATTTTTAAATTTTATGAGTTAATTTTTAAATTGACATAAAAGTTTGGATTGTTTTGGAAATGTGAAATTTGTTAAATTTAACATAAAATTTTTTACTGAGTATTATAATGTGTTTAAAAATACATACATATATCAAACTATATTATTTATGATTATAAAGTTTTAAAAAAAAGAAGAATAAAGAAACATTTAGCATTGATCATGGTTATAAATTTTAATCTTTACGAATTTATTGTTAATGATTTCTACAAGAAAACTTTTTTTCACTAACGTTTGCAAACGGTGGATTATAATAATTAGATTATATCAATTAGATTAAAATAATAGAATTAAAATGTAACAAAATCTACAATTCACGTTGTTGATCGTGAGCGATAAATTAAACTAATCACCATAGTGATATGGCCAAACAATTTCTTTTTTCATTTCTTCATTCTGTAGAATTAAGCAAATCTTGTGTACCCTTTTTAGCGTTTAGATTTGCTCCGCTTTTTTGCCTTTGAAACCGCAATTCCATCGGACGGCGCTACACGCTACCACGAAAGGATATGAACGAACGCTTTTCGTATATTACTTGAACAGACCGTGTCCTTGGCCGTCGCGTCGTGCCTGCCGTTTTTCTGACACAAAAAGAACGAACAAAAAGTCCGGAGACAAATAGCGTGGCTGAAAAAGGAATAAGAATACGGGTGGCGGATGGACCGCGTGCGTCTCGTCCAAAACTTTCATTGTACCTAGAGACGGCTGGATATTACGAGCGCGAGATATTTCTGCCCCTTTCTTCATTCTTCCGTATCTCCATCTTCCTTATACGTTCTCGTCTTGTTTCCTGCATCCCTAGCTCGTTTCTCTATATGTTTCCTGACAGATACTAATGGTTCGCTAGAGTTCGCTAGAGTAGTGAGATTCATAGAAGACGCGGCAAAAGGATTGTTCATCTATTTTCAATCTTTAGATGAGTTGCAAGAATCAGATTGTGTTGAAATATTTATACTTGATATAAAAGAATTAAATACAATGTCCATGCAATACATGTGCAAAGATTAATTGAAGTAAAAGTGTTATCTTTTCACGCATTGAAAGTACGTGAGTATCGTGGAAAATAATGATCAAATATTTGGAAATCTTTTGACAATAATTTTTGTAAGACTTAATTAAATTAAATTTAAATGTATTATAATTTTGCGAATTTAGGAATATACAATAAAAAATATTAATAAAATGTAATAGTTATTTGAATAATTTTAACGAAATATTTATTAAATGTAAACATATTTATTTGAGAGTAAACATATTTTAGTTAACATATTTATTTAAATGTAAACATATTTATTTTACAAGGACTATTATATAATTTAATTATTATTTTTTTATTATAAGTAAATATTTATTCATTTAATAAAAAATTTATTTAATTAAATGCTAGTACTGTTGGAAAAAATTTGTATTAAGATTTAGTAAATTTTTTTCATTATATATATCGCGAAGGACAATTATTGGTACTGTCAATCGTAAAAAGAAAGACACCGAGATATTGTCGCTTTCCGGACGGCGTCGAATGATGATGTTTTATGATCAATCACTCGTGAAATCCTCTTGTTAGGTCATCGGCTTTCATGTGGAACGTAATATATTTCACGCGTTTGTTCTCGAAATTCGACAAACCGAGTTATGACATCTACATCATAAAATTGAAAAACAGTTAGGTATATATTTCTTGTTGTACGGAGAAGACTGATATAACTTTATTTTTTTTTCAATCACGTGATTTTTATCAATAATAAATGTTTTATTATAATAATAGAAGAAACTTTTGAGATGTATAAGAGGATCGTTTGAAAAGTTTTGAGCCTGAACATGAAGATGGCATTACTCGTCAAAACCATCTTCTGGTACTACAATCGTACATACTTTGAAAGATATCTATGAAAATTGTAACCATTGTGAACGCCCAGTTGTTGTTTGACAGTCATTTGTGCCAGTCGATGTCAGTATTTTCATAAAAATGGAAAAAGTCGAATATCGTGCAATAATTCACGAATTGCGGTTGAAATTGATTAATCACCTTACCGTATTTATCAGATCTGGTCCCCAGCGATTTTTTTCTATTTCTTAGGCTCAAAGTTTAACTCGGAGGACAGAGATTTTCATCGAACGAAGAGATCATCCGTAGAAGCCTTTGCAGAGCAAACAATTATTTGAATGGGTTAAAAGGATGAGAGCACACATCACTGGAAAAGTGTATCGACTTAAAAAGAGGCTATGTTGAAAAATAAAACTGAATTTGACCGAAAAAATACTTGTTCCTATGTTAGGCTCAAAACTTTTCAAACGACCCTCGTAAATCAATCATTCATGAATGACATGGAATTTCAATTTCTCACTATGATGGATATGTTTCAGAGTGCTTTCGTTCTACATTTCGACAATCAGATATTATAGGATAAACTGGTCCAGCAGGTAGAAGAATTTATGGTTATTGCATGTAGTTTTTGTTACTATCTCACCTCGACTTGCGAATGTTCTCGAGGAAATAGAGCGTTGCTCGTCCGAAAAGAAACTAGGTACGAAAATGGGCGATGATTAAAATTCTCATTTTCTTAAGTACTCGACGCACCGCTTTTCGTGCGATACTATCTCAGAAAATGGCACGACTTCTTCAACGAGCAGGATGGGTCCGGGTCATTGGGCTCCGGCTCTTTGCTCTTACAACGTGGCTGACAAACCACGTATACGAAACGTCGTATTTTAATAGGAATCTTTTACGGCGCCAGAGCGTAAGTACAACCATTTCCTCGTGGAGTTGTATTTCATCGGTCTGATCCGACCCGAGTCCCTTTTCGTGCGATTCCATACAGAACTCTGGCAAAAAGGAGGTTTGCGTCTTCCCGGAGGCGTTAAATCTCGTCGTCTCGTATTCCCTTTCTCGGCTAACTGAAGAGATTGGATGAAGAGTCTCATTGAATTACAAGGACTTTCTCCTCGATGTCAACTGTGAATCTAATGTGAAAGCGTGATGTCGGAAAAACACACGTCATATCGATCATATGTTGTTGATAATATTAGCGGTGACATTTGACTAGATGATGATTGTAAGTTTTGTCATACCGACAGACATCACGTCTTTTTTATTAACTCTTAACTTACTTATAAAAATTATATCAAGTTTGAAAGCATCTTGTTTGAAATATAGAATGCAAGTTTAACCTTCTTATGAGGATTGATAGAGAAAAGTTCAAAGTTTTCTTTTAACTACAATTTAGAACCTTATATTAATTAGGTAACCTAATTGGCACCTTAAGTGGCGTCTACAATGAAATTTTAAGACGTAAAGCTTAACCTTTAAACCGTAAAAAAATTGATCAATTTTAATCGAATGTGAGGAGAATGCTTGACTATGATTGATCAATTTCTTATGGCTTAGTGCTTAAAACTTAAATTTTACGCACTTAAAATCTCATTGTAGATGCCGCTTAAAAGAAGCGCCAATCAAAGTTGGATATTAAAATAATATATCTATATATATTTTTAAATAAATTTGTCTCAGAGATATCAGAAGGTTTGTAGGTTATCACCGTGTTTTTATCCATTGCTAATGCCAACATTTCGTAAAGCTCGCCGTTCACTTTGTTTCAGATATATGACTCAGATTATTTTCCGTCTTGTAATTTAGAACCACTAATTATAGTATTAATCGTACAGATTGTACAATCATCTAAAACTTTTCGCTTAGGTCTAAATGATCCGTTTCTGTAATCAAGAGTTAATCATTAAATTGTGTAATTATACATGGAAATGAGCATAAGCAAATTTAAGTTCTAATTGTTAGCTAAACCACAAATTTTATGCAGCATAATGTTTGTAAGAGAAATGATAATAATTTGACACTTGTTTATACATTTTTATTAAAATCATGGTAGGAAAGAGCGGCTTAAAAATACTCTTTTCATATATACATTTACAGATTTACAAACAATGGTTGTCTTTATAAATTTCACGGAATAAATTTGGTAAGGCAGCATTATTTAAAATTTGTAAAATGATGTGCAAATCTTATATCCTTTATTTCACTCTGGTATAAACCACTCTTTCTAGTTCGCTTTCTCGTACTTATTTCTTTAGGCTGTTTTAACATTGATATCCCGAAAAATCCGATTTTAACTGGAAAAGACACTTTGGATTTTATGGAATATCCTGACTGAGACGAATCGACAGAATAGTGGCCAGTTAAATTTTCATTATATCATGCTTAATGCATACGTCTCGTGGTTTCAATTATTTACGCGTTGGCGTCGCCTTCGCCACATGACACAATAGAATATTGCAGCGTACGAAGTATATGACACAACTTACAAAATTATACATCTTCGTGTGTAACATTTTGTTCTCATTAATGGTGGAAATTTTGTGACGAATATGTAACATTAATGTATGGTAAAATTTAACTAGACTGATTTTAAATGAATAATAAGAGAGAGAAAGAGAGAGAAGTATTAGCAAGAATACTTTATATGAAAATTTATCATTTAAATATTATAGAATAACGAATATATGAAACGAATATGTAATATTAAATAGAATACGAATATATGAATTTATTATAATATGAGAAAATAATATCTTTTCTTTTATTTCACAATATATTATAATATTTTCCATATGACCTTTATGTGCGCCAACAAAAGATGCTCCTGTGTAAAATCTCAAAAGATATGATATAACCTGAGAGGAGAGAAAACGTTTAGCGGTCGCATCTCAGATTTTGAACAGGCGACAACATATCAAACATTCATGTAAATCACGCCGACTGACGTATCCATTTCGTGGTTTCAATTATTTACGCGGCAATGTCGCTGCCAGTTTCGAGTTCTTTCCATGGTGTGGCAACTGGCACGGCATGGTACGGTTGTATATCGATCTCGTCTCGCGGTTCTATCAAGCCATGCAACGTAAGCGTTTATTTTAGGATGTTTTTCTCGCTTGCATCCGAAAAATAAGAATAATGAAGAACCGTGATTGTCGACAGTTTCATAAATGAATACCCATATGCTAGGAGTAGAAACGTAGAAATTCCGTTTCTAATATTGGATTGGCAAGAAAGTAATTGCGTTTTTTTAGCTCAACATATATACAATATCTTCGTCAATAATGAATGAAATTTAAATTTAAAAAAAGGATTTTAAGTTTCATATGAGTTTGGTAATTTTTACATACCAAAAACTATGAGCTGAAAAAGAAGGAAAATTTTCTTCTCACTTTGTGGGTTTGTAACGTGCTCAAAACAAATTTCAAAATTACAAAATCATTTTTTTAAAATATTCCTATGATTTTTTAGTTACTGAGTTATCGCGGATTAAATAAAAGGATCATTTTGACTTTGATTGTTCATAACTCCGTTAAAAATTGTCGCAATTTAAAAAAGAGATTCTTAAAGCTGAAACTTTATTCTATCAAGATATGTTTATATTGGTAAAAAACTAATTGCAGTTTTTACTGATAGATGCCTTTTAAAAAAACGCAATTATTTTCTTGCCAACTCAATATCATATATATTATACATTGTTTCATGTATGATGAACTAGTATGCGTTTAATTTCATAGTAATAGCGAATACGTATATTTAAATTCTAAAATTTTTATTATATTATTGCAAGATAAAATAATTATCGTGTAGCGACCTCTTTTTATAAATACGCATCTCATTTCACAAAGTATACAGTTTTTATGATTAAGCATTTGCGGTCCTTATTAAAAGAGATCTTTGTATCTTTGATCCTAGCTGTATTTTTTGTTATTACTTAATATATAAAAATTTATAATCTCTTTGTAAGCAATCTATTAAAACATGTGATTGATGAAGTACATAAATATGAATATGTAATTAATTGGAGAATGTAAATATTCAGGAGATTCGGAAAAATATTGTAGAAAAACAGTTTTTGTATAAATCTCTCTTTCATAAAATATCATTTTAAATTCATTTTTATATTCATTTTTATACTGCTCAAAATATCATGCAAAACTTCGCATAATATTGATTACTTATGCGATGATAGCAAACACTTTACATAAAAAATTGCAAATATTGCTTCCAACGGTGTTGTCACTAAAATAATTATGATTGGTTTACATAACCACTCAACTATTTCTTCAAACTTCTTTTTTAATAACAGACAATTACATTCATGTAATTTTCGTATTATGCTATTCATGTAAACGTAACAAACTTTAAAAGCAGGTTACAATTTAATATTTAAAGGAAAGAGAAATAGAATTTTGAAATATTGTTGAATATCGATAGATTGGCCGAATGTGCTAGGCTTTGAATGTCACTGTATGGATTATTTCGAGAGAACAAAACCGTCGTCAATTTGTCGTTGTTTCTGCTTCATCCTACATCGGTGTAGTGCGAATAATCGGCGGATCAATGATAAAAGCCCGATTGCACGCGGAGCTTTTACAAACGGCTCGTAAAGCTGCACGTATTCCATCAGTAATCGTAAGTTGTTTCCTGTATTTCGGCTAACATCGTAATTACAAGCAAAGATGAAAATGCATTATTTCGTTTTACATTCCTCTAATAGAGCGTTATACTGAATTAATTTAATGACGCTTTTTGTACGGTGTCCAGAAACACGCGTTTTGGATCCTCACATTTCCGCGGCATGGTTGAAAGTCGCATAATTGCATAGCGAAGAACAGTCGTGTCAAAAAGGTGAAAATTCGACACGCTTAGATCCGGATTATTCTTTTTTCTTTTTACATCGTCGACAGCGCACATTCGCTGGACGTTAGCTGGCCTCGTTGCGTAACTCGTTTTTCTGAAAAAATTGCATCGTCGCTGCTACAAATAAGTGCCGGGAACTGCAGGTTCCGATGGGACGATGGGCACGTATAAACCATATTAATCTACAAGTGCGCATCAAGATCATTTTTCAAATCTGAGAATCTTAATCCTGTTATCGAATCTTTTTGTATCGGGAACAAAATGCGAACTTTTTTATAAAATACTTTAAACTTCATGTTTAAAAAAATTTTAATTTCTTTTTTTTAACAAGCAAAAATTGATAATGAATTATGAATATTTTTTAACAAGCAAAAATTGATAATGAAATCTGAATGAATGGATGCTCACTAATATCAATGTTAAATGTGCCATTGGTAATCAGTGAATGAAATATATGAGATCCCTAACCTAGTTAACCTTTATTATATAATCTAATTAACCTTGTTTTAATGCATAAATTCATAATATTTTCCCTTGGCTACACTAGTATGCACTAAGTGCATATTAAAACCATAGTACAAATTAATGTAAAGATATATGTTTAATAACAAGTACAAAACAAGTTAAATCGTAAAATTCTTAATACATTTGATTGTATTGTTAAATAAAATATGTATTTCATAATACGAAATATTTACAAGTGTATAATGGCTTTAATATGCATTCAGTGCAGTCAAAGGAAAACGGTATCAGTGAAAGATTAAAATTAACGTGCAAATATCAGTATTTTAATTATATGTATAATGCTACAGACTTCTATAATTCTATAGACTGCCGACTTCGTCTCCATGTTTCAAAACAGTGCTGGGCAGCGCCATATTTGTGTTCACTCATTTTCACAAGTATATAAATCACATGGATAATAACGTTAGTGTTTTAACATAAATTTACGTGATATTCGCAGACAGGACACATATATACGCATATGTGAATTGAAATAAGAACTCGGAATTCATCCCTTTCTATCATATTGAATCAGCAGTCTAGTTATAAAAGTATAATGCTCAAACTTCATTGACTGTCAAGTATGCCACTGCAGTGAGATGGATAATACAACCACAAAAAAAAGTACCCTGTGCTGGAGTGGAGACTCAGCTATTCTTACTCGTATGTATTTTGAGTCGCTGAATACGAATCTGACATTAAAATAGGACCACCCAGGGTAAATTTTCAATCTACAGCGAAAAAATGAGTCAAAAATAGGAAAACATGGATCATTTTAGTACTTTTTTTGTGGGCCTCTGTAATCGATGATTATTCGCTGATTCAAATTTAGAGAGAAAGGTTACAGTTTGAGATGTATTTGATTATTTAATCTTAGAAGAAAATTCTGTTTTCTATTTAGATAAATATTTAGATAAATAAATAATAATTAATGTTGTCAACGCTAAATGCACACGAAATACCGACCCAATTCTCTTCGGCGATCTTTTTTAAGATACGAGAGGATTGTTATATAGAATTTTACTAATTTTTTATTCTTCAACGCGCGATAAGATGAACCATCGTACAAAAATCTCTTCACTAAGCTCTCGTCCGTTTCGGAAGTAGTCGCTCTAAAAATGTGACCAGGCACGTGGTATGCACTTGTAAGGGAGATGCGCATCGTATGCGGTGAATAACCCTTGAAATATCACCGAGACCTTCTCTTCAGGGACACGTGCGCAACACGATTACGTTTTTTTTTTACCACGACGAAGTAGATGCCACTGGCTGTAAACGCACGCGTGATCGGAAGAAGCGGTTTGCACCGTTTATCTCTCGATGCATTTATTCGTTGAGCCGATATATATTGCTACGGCCTTCGTTCTCGAGGAGGACCAATCCGGCGAATCGATTTGGGTTATTCGGCAGCATTATTGGCGTTTCGAGAGCTCGATTTTGGATGGAAATGGATTCGCTACGAGGTTGGGCGTTGAATTTGTCGGAGGATGCGCCACTGTTTTCTACGAGGAATGCGACAGAAAAAATAATCTCGCGATACGTACTATAAATTTGTAAAAATTCACGCTGAGATTTACAGTTATTTAGATTTAGATTGGCTTTTTCTATGTTACATTTAGATTTACAAGTGACACTGGGGCAAATATGAGTAGCATATGTAATTAACGTATAATTCGGAAATATGAGTTTCCTGTATAATTTATCGTTCACTCTTTAAAGTTGTTTTCCACATTTTCTCTTCATACATTTACATTCTACATACATGTTACTTTATAAAAGGTTATTTATTAACATAATTTAAAGTTTATATTTGCGGAAACCATTTTGCTGAAGTATCCAAGAATTTAGCTAAATACAAATCTGAAAATAATTTTGTTGGATTATCAAAATAATTATATGTAGGATGCTCAAGCATAATAAGAGAGCATTACTGCAAAAAAAATTTTGTTATTCTAGCAACCAGACCACATAATTATCTTGACCGTTCTTTTCATGTATAAACTTTAAATTACATTTATAAATAATCTTTTGCAAAATATAATAAACGAAGAACGTAAATGTATAAAGAGAACGTGTAGAAAACAATCCTTAAAGAGTAAATAAAAAATTATACAGGATAAATTTTATAGACATATTTTTAAATATAGGTCCCTTATGTATTCTCGAGATAGAAATGAGATATAAACGCTCAAGTGAATTATATAAATGTAGAAAACAGCTTTTAAAGAGTGAACAATAAATTATACACAGGATAAATTTTATAGATATATTTTTAAATATAATATAGGTCCCTTATTATATATACTCTCGAGATGGAAATGGAATATAAACGTTTATGTAAATTAAATAAAAACTTTCTAGATATGATATTAATATTCAGATATGACATAAAACTGTCAAAAGATATGATTTAGGAAGGATGGTCGTAATTAATTCTGTACTCGCTTGCATTTACGGAGAGAGGTCAACACGAAGAAACCTATTTCTACCCCCTCGAGTACCGTAAACACAAGGCTGAATGAGCGTCCACGATAATTTCGTCAGCTTACAAACACGGGCGCTCATTAAAATACGTATCTAAGTGTGTGTCTGGCAATATGCATCCGTTATCCCTTGTTCTGCTAGGAGAACAAACCCAAATTTTCGCTGATGATTATTGACTATATAATGAAATGTAAACGAAGCTGATACGTGCCCATTCAATAGAAGACCATTCAATTTGGCATATAAGGCATATCAATGGGATTGTTAATGTATCAATTAGCACGTACCATAATAACGCCGCTGCAAGTGTTTATCTATGTAAATTAATTTACTGTTCATGAATATACCGTAATATATTCGAGATATTGTAAGTGTCTTCACCGTTACTTCAACAATCGTGTTATTAATATTAAACAAAACTTATGAATTAATCAGTAATACAATATTTGCCAGGTTTTTGTCACTCAGCGAATTATACACGTAAAGAATAAAGATTTATGTCTTTTATACATTTATTCATTTAAAGTTTAACAGGATTACCTGCCTACCTATCGCGTAAGGGAATTTCGAAATTTCACGATCGGATAATCGCACTCGCAGAATACTAATGCATTTAGCGCATTCGTCAGGACGATCGGCTGTCGTGCGATCATGCGCGGACAGTGGTGCTCAACGTGACTTTATTTATGCGGACGGTGCTCGTAAATCTCGGCCAGCCGGGATCGGGCTAATCGGGAATGCAGATACGTACACAGATTCCTGTGTCGAATGGGGGAAGAAATTTCGAAATTTCGATCGGCGTCCACCGATGCAACGGCGGGCCCGATACGTCTACCGTCGTTCCGACTCCGCGTCGCGCATGTTTATTGTCGCATAATGCATAGCATTATGTAAATCGGCGTTTCGGCGCTTACGCCTGTACGCTACGCGAATAAACCGTGTCGATATGTTAATGTATAACAATGACGCGTGGCTGCCGAGTGCCTCTGCAATAAATGCAACCGTGACGTCGCATCGATTGGGTTTATACTACAAAAATACTCGGATAAATGATCGTAAATGCACGTGACATTCGTTCGTTGCATTGATCGTTCGACTGTGAAATTTTAATCTTTAAATGCTTTTTTGATATGGCTTTCTTTTCTCAAGCAAGATACGGCTTGCTTTTCCAGTATATTTTAAATTGTTTATTTTTTTATTAATAAAGATACATTTGATATTGTTATGTTCTTGTTGGCGTTTCTATTGAGAAAAAATTTCAATATGTTTATTTTTATAAAAATTATAAGTAATTGAATTGGGTGTGGCTATATCCAGTTTGTATTGTATAGTGTTTAAGAGTTATAAGATTGCTTTTATGTAATTATATTTTATAATGGTACATTTTAATTAATATTTTTAAGAATTACTTACACAGAGACAGATCGCGAATGCATTAATTTATAAGGGCTTACATGTATCGCAGTAATCTATCGTAGGTAAGCCATTATTTAAAAGACAGATGACTGATATCTGTTTTTATATTATCCGTTTTAATACAAACATGAAGATAGGATTATTTAGTTATTACGTGGGATATTGTCATCACTAATAAATTGTTATGAAGTGAGTTAAATTGAACGATGGTAAAGAATAACCATACAAATAATTACATTTTAAAAACGAAATAGGTTTGAATTTAACGAAATAGAGTGAGATGAAAATTAGAATGGGAAATTTTATCATACTTTAATGAATATGTAGAGTATGTCCGAAACAGAGTTAACAGATAATAACCAGTTCGTGCAAAGCGTAGACTTGGCGCACCTGTTACTTGTGGGTTTCCAATTAAAAGTCAACTCTCATAAAGAAAGACGTATATTATCTGCATTAATTTGTACGTGTATTTTTTTAATTACATCCGTAAAAAATATATTATTTACGTTCATTACATTTAAAAATCAATAATGGAATAAAATCCTTTAACACATACTTTAAAGAAGTATTGTATTTTATGCGTTGTATTGCTTTATGCATAACAGTTAATACCGAAATTACACATACATTATTATTTGCTATTGTTATTCAGTATATATCTACAAAATTAATATATAGTGTATCGAATGAGAGTATCTCTCCAAATATCAACCAATAATCATATAATATACTAACAATATTGCCATTTTATTCAACATATATGTTTATAAATTTCGTCAGTTATAGTGTAGCATTATCAAGAGTCATCATCATTGTAGTGCGACGCTCCAGCAATTAATTTCAATTGGCAGCAATCACGCCGTCTGCCAATTTTATTTCAAACTGCGAAACTCGTTCGACATTCTCATCCCCGTCCTGGCAATGGGCAATCACGTCGCGCCGAATGCGAAGAAGTGGCCGACCGTCAATTAATGCCAATAATGCCAGTGTCAACGTCGCGGAAATTATTTCCGAGGAATCACGCCGGAACCACGTAAGATGATTTGTGCGATTTTATCCCTTATATTCTCACGATTCAAAACGACATTGACCTGATAAAGTTACGTTTGTGTGGCTTATAATGCAAGTTACATTACTTTTCGCATATTTCATTGCATTCTCTCTCTCTCTTTCTCTCTCTTTCTTTTTTGCACACGTTTCATTCTCCAATGTCGACACTCACACCTGTGAGAACCACCGATTTGATTGTGGAAAGTGATATGGCACAATGTACGCAACACGTGGCGATATCATTTCTCGACGTGACATTTAAATATTTATCGAACGTAATGCTCATTGAATATCCATATTAAAATACCAGATAAAATTTATGACAATTTATGGTTAAAATTCATGCACTTCGTTGATGTATTTCTAGTATTATAATGAATGAAAAAGAACTAATCTAAAGGCACTGTTTTCGAGTTCTTAACACACTTTGCTTTTAACAATGTTTAAAATTTATATAGTAAAGATATATATATATATATATATATATGTGTGTATGTGTGTGTGTAATAGTTTAAATTTTATGAACTTTTGTAAATTTAATTCACACATAGCAAAATAAAAATTTTCTCGCGCATCGTCAAATTAATTATTTTGTTTTAGCGAGAAGAAAGCTTCGGCATGGTAAAATGAACGAGATCGTAATTTCGTTTTACGTCGGTGTTAATTTCTGTTACAACGTACAGCATAGTCAAACGACTCTCGTTACGGTCCCTTGTGCCCGTGACATGTTAATTACCCGTAATACCACTACGATCTTTTCGTGATTATGAACGGTGCAGAATGTTAATATTACAGCGTATTATAATAATGTATGTAGACCCGCCTGTGGAAAGTGTTCACAAAAGCGACTTTCGCGTCTATGGTGCATACATCAACACATCTGACAGTTGTTTTAGCTGTTTAATGAAATCAAATAAGTGATTATCGAAGTGCCATTCCTAAGCCATGCCCTACACATTTATTCATTACATTTAAAAGAATTGGTTTAGAAAAGAAGCTTTTCAAAAAACTACACTTTTTACTGAATTAATATGAATTAGAAATCTTATATACAATCGCAAAATAGTGACTATTTAGACGAGTTGTGTTTAAACAAACAATTTATCAGATTAAAACTTTAATTTCTGAATTGCTGATATGAAAGATTTTCTCTATGTGTATTTAAGAACAACCGAGAATTGTACTACGGTGAATTGTGAACTTTTCCTTAATTTGCATCCTCCATTTCTCAGAGGTTTATTCAGAGAAACTCTCGAAAGAGGCGTCGCATCTCGTGTTACTTGGTTGGTAGTAGTAAAGCTGGTCATAGAAGATGTTGCCTGCTCATCAGATTTCCCAATGGAAAAAGAAATTCAAGGTGAAATTTCTTGAAAACGTCTAGACCATGACGCTCGTTTTAGCATCTCTCCAGATGGTCGGACGTTACTTCCTGGTCGGTTACTTTTCCCCATGTCTCTCAGCAAGATACGAAGTTGTAAGATTGTCGGACGGAGAAGAGAAAAGACAGAGAGATTGGTTGATGGTGGCAGCGGCGGCGGCGGATGAGATGGTCGAGGGTCGCGAGAAATGACTTTTCGTCCCCCGAGGATATCTCCGCTCCCGGAAATATGGATATAGGCAATTAAAATTACGTGACAGCGGAACGATGGGAGGAGAAGATGAAGAGGGGTATGATGCAATGCTGCGAGGGAAAACGAAGGGAGTAATGATGGGGCGACGGTCCCTTCACTTCGAACCCACTTTACGTCCGTCTGCGCGAAGAACGGCGGAAGCGCATGATGGAGAGCGAAAAGGAGTCGCGGAAGGATTTATCGTCTCGGCGCACGAGGTGCGCTGGTGTGACCTAGAATTATTGCTTTGGAAGAGTGTCGTCGTTGCCGACAACGAGGACGATGGCGGCGACGACGAGGTCGGACTCGATGATCGGCTCGATCCCGTAGAGACAATTCGTTATTTTCCGATGGCGAACACGCCGTTGTCGTTTTTTGATACGTCACGTTTCGCCCATAGTCACCGGCTGCTTCCGTAACAAAGTTTCTCGCCACTTGTGGAAAATTGTTTCCCCGGATATTGCTCGTGCTGTTTTGAACAATCTTTAATCTACATTTTTATGAGCTGCATCGCATTAATTTAAGACGGCTATCAACGTTTTTAGTTATTATAGAGCAGTGATGTGATTGAGATAATAATTACAAACGAGGATGTTAAAAAGCCAATTTCTGTCCAAAAAGTAAAATAAGTGTTTTTTAATTTTTAGTGATTTTTCCTAAATATGATAATATATTAATAAAAAATTCGATACCGATAAGGGAATATCGTAAAAAATTGAGTATAGTAAGTTTGTACAAATTTCAATATTCTTGATTAATTTTCAGGGTGTTAAAATTTTTTAATAACTTTATTACATCTAGGAGATAAAGTCTATAAAAAATACTGTTTCCTTTACTTAAATCATACATTTTTTGAAAATTTATCCTTTTTGAAGAAAGTTATAAAAGAGTTTTTGCTCAAAAAGATGTAAGTAAAAGAAACAATATTTTTTGTATTGAGTTGGTCAGAAAGTTTATGCTGTTTTTTTTTAGCTCAAAATTATACATAGAATACATTTGTTGTTGTTATTATACCATTCAATAGAGCAAAGTTTTAGCTTTAAAAATTGGTTTTTTAAATTGCAATATGATGATTTTTAACGGAATTATAAGCTATCAAAGTCAAAATGCTTCTTTTATTTAATTTGCTATAACTCAATAACAACAAATCTTAGGAACATTTTTTAAAAACAATTTTGTAGGAAAAACTTTAAACTTTCACTTAGATGGAAAGCCGAAAATTTTTGCAAATTTTTTTTGAGCAAATGATAGATCCAAAATTAGAAGAAAATTTTTCACTTTTTTTCGACTCATAGTTTTCTGTATGTAAAAATTATCAAACTTACAGAAATTCAAAAAACATAATAACCTTTCGAAAGTAGAGATTTCAAACTTTAAAACGGCTTGTGCCATTTTTTTTTAATTTAAATTTTATTTATTTTTTACGAAAAATTTATTTTAACGAAAATTGTAAATATAAAAATATTATAAATATAATTTTGTGCTAAAAAAAAATGGCGCAAACTTTCTGATCAACCCAGTAGATTTTAATCTCCTGGATAAGTTGATAAAGTTATTAAAAAATTTTAACATTTTGAAAATTAACCAAGAATATTATAAATGCCATGCTTAATTTCGAAGTGTCCTCAAACGCTACAAATATTTAAATAATTTTATCATATCCAAGAGAACAAAATTTACAAAGGCTGTGTTCAGAAACGTTGCTCAGATGCCACCGATGCCTCGGATTCATCATCTGTAACATTTAATGTTAAACAAGGACTGATGATGAATCCGAGACAGCAAAGGCATTCGAACAACGTTTCCGAACATAGTCAAAAGAACAATATTCCTTTTACTCAGAACTTCTTTTTGGGCAGAAATCGACCCATTTTTAACATCCTCCTTTATATTACAAGGAATTTGTCGAATAAAGACGAATTAACACATCATATTTTAGATTTGCTTTCCCTTTTATTGTTGCTTTCATCTTATGTAGGATGTAGCATAAAAGATGAAAATATTCGCGCCGCTTGTTGCTATAAAATTGTATTAGGGTAACTCCGGTATATAAGCCGCACCTATCAAAAACTTTAATAATTTATTAGTATTATGTTTACAATAAACGAACTATATCAGTAAAAACTTTGTGTTGCCTACTACTATGAAAAAAATATTAGAAATCCGAAATATTTATTTTTTATATTAAAAAATAACTTTTTGAAGCCCTTGCATTTTTGTCGTATATTTCATAAGGGTGAGATATATGGTTACTATAGGGGGAGAGGAGGGGAATATGTACTCATGAAAAATTTATAAATAATGCATATAAATAAGACGTATAATGACACAATAACTTATAAAATGTGTTTATAAATTTTTATTAAAAAATAAGAATGGTAAATATGAATGGTGTATATGAAATAATAAATAATAATTACATTCTTCCTACATATATTACAAATGTTATAACATGAGGTACATATTTTATATAATGCGTTTATTGCATTTAATGCACTGAATTCAATCTGCGCACTTCGTAAAAATATTGTATACCCCATACATATATGGGATATATAAAACAACAAACTAAACAGAGAATACGAAAGCAAAGCACTTGTATTTTGCTACACAACATGCTTCACTATTCCACTACACGTATGTATCACAAAATAACCATTAAGTCTTTTACACGTCTTGCGGTAATCATTTTATGTATATTACAATTTATGATGACGTTACTTATTATAGTGATAAATCGATTCAACTCATAATAATTCCATTAATATTAATAGTGAGAAGCTGAAATCATAACACAATACTAATATAACATAAAGGCATGTAACAAAGTAGTTGCGGGAAAATTACCCCTGCTCCTTCTATTTTTTCTAACTTTTGCGGCGTAAATTTCAGCGCGGCGTATTTGCCGGACTTATCCTATCCACATTGATATGCTTATTTATGGAACTGGAAAAGACCTTAGAAAATTTCTGGCAAAGGGCATCTCAGAAAAGAATTCGGCTGACAAGCGAATTCGTTGAATGCTCAGTTGTCGCATGGTCGTAATTTCTGTTTGGTGTTCCAGTCAATGTCGTCGGTCGAGAAAACGCTAGGCGCTGAGGCAACGTGAACTTTGAAGCTGTCGAAAAGTTTCTCCGGGATTTCCTACGGATGCCCTGTTCCGCGAACTGCGACAGCTCGCATTCGCGGATCGAATAGAAAGAGACTCCGCTTTGTCGAGAATCTGATGCAGACAGCAGTCAGTCCCGCCATCCGGATGGAAAACTCTTGAGCTTGCCGACTTGCTGACTCTAGCGATCGCGAGCATAAGCGATATTTAGCCGTTTCAAGTATCAACTCCAAGTTGTCAACTTCGCTTTACGCGTCGATAAGTCGGAAGATGAAATTCAAGTGCATGATACATTGCACATACAGGCGAATTGCACGTGACGATGTACATTACGGCGATATAAAGGAGGATTTCCAGAGATGTATTTTCATGCTGAGTCGCGCTATTCAACATGGAGTTGCGCGAAAGGAATCGTGGCGTCTTATCGATTCTAACATATTCCTCGAGGTCAACCAGGGTGAGATGTTCCCTAGCAGTCCTCTAGTCAATGTTTATTGAACTGCGTTCTTACGACGTCGTTAACGATAACTTCTTCTCTCATATCGGCTATTCACCATTTTACCATGCCATAGACGGTTATTGTATTATTATTAGCCTCCATGAAGCTGGCTCATTGTCCGACTTGTATCGCTCGTATAATCTTTTTTTTTTACAATATAATATATTATAGGTATAATAATACAAACTATAGAAATCATAGCCTTAAACGATTTAGTCTTAATGCTTGTATGATTCTTGTGTGAATTTATACTACGTATGTAATCTTTTTTTTCTTTTTATCGTTTTATTTTTAAACAATTTGTTCTAAACTAGAATGTTTGAAACCGCAGAATAGAAAAAGCCTCTGCATCTCTGAATTTCAAATGTGGTGTCTGATCGACTAACGAGGTATGGGACACGTTTGCGGGATTATTATCATATTGATCGACAGAGTTTGCACGTAGGTATGTGCGCGCGCGGAAATAAAGTTATCACGAAAGTTTGCGACAATTTTGAAACAGCGAGGTTTTTTTGCTCCCGGGTACAGTAATTGAGAGGTGGCAGGCAAATTGGCTCGATAGCCGCTAGCGCCAGATTATCACGCGACTGGTCTACCTCGCAACATTTTAAAGCGGATATGCCCGAGTTTTGCGCGTGATGTGTTCGATCGTCGCAAATGTGATGCATCTCGCGAACGCGTCGCGTCGCGTCGCGTTTCTTGCGCCAAATTCTTTCTAGATTTCCCTGTTTCCCGTCAAATACTGATTAATTTTATTCACTTTATTACGTTAACACCAAACCACGCAAAAGCAGATTATTTCTAAATTAGTTTTAAACATTACGATTGCATTCATGATTGTACTAAGCAGAGTAATATATTTATAATTTCAAGTCCTTTCCGAATAATAGAACATCATTTTTACGATTTATATATTGAATAAGGCTCATAATTATACATAACCAGAGTAGGATATCCACTATAAAGATTTTTATATTGTTTTTTAATTATTGTCATATTCGTATTACGGACTGTCATGTTATTGTATTAAATGAACAGTTAATTTTTAATGATATTCAGCATAATATTGAAAATGACCCAATTAGGGTTGAAACGTTTGTTTTATTAAACTTATGTTTTTGTAGTTAATCCAACATTAAGACCTAGCTTGGCCCTTGTTTTATTTTTAATTTTATAGATTATTTCTGTCCTGTTGGTTTTAATTAGAATTTAATTCTTGTGTGTAATAAATGATATAATAGCAATCTCGAAAATTTTCATATTGCACAATATTACGTGCTTTGTTATGAAGATTTTCAAACGCATTTTATTCCCCGCCCTTCGTCTTGTGTCTCAACGACAACATAATTCCTTTCTCCGCAGAAAGCTTTGATGCCGCTGATCCGGCGTATTGATTCCTCCACCAGCTTGGTTAAAGGTTACATCGACGGAAATTTCGATGGATTTCTGATCCACACTCGTAAAGGTTTATTGAGACTCCGAGGACCGATAACGGATGAAAAGAAAGAAAGAAAAGTTGATTCTCTATTTTTTTTTGAGTCGTACATGCGACATGGTGGGGATCCGTCATCCTTATTTGCGACTCTTTCGCTATGTCCTCGACAGCTCATATTACTTTTTCGTCTAGCTCAATCTACGAATCTCGTTCTGCCCCGTCGACGTTTTTGCCGTACGTAGAAATCTGGATTTTGAACTTTATCACTCGTGATCTTATCTTATGACCGTCATACGGTCTCCTTATGGACGTCACACATGGTCGCAATACGGAAAGGATAATAGATCTGAATGAGATAGAGAATAGAGAATGTAGTATTTCAAACATAACGTTATCGGCGACATCAATATATATTCGCGATTTATAGAGTTTTGATTCTTCGGGTATTCATTTTCTTATGCAGTTATCTTTGTGATTACTGAATCATCATCCACAGCCAATAACATTGTGAGAAATATTTATACAACTTGAAGAGAGTGACTATTAAAACACTTCTCAAATAAATAAGTATGGCTTTCTCCCATAATTACGTCTAAAATCGCAATTGGTTGAGGTATAATTAGAGCTCATAAACTTCTCATTAATTTTATCAAGTCAAATTACACAAGATGCTATTGTAGATATCTCCTGCTGTGCACGCGGTATCTTGGATAGTAGAAATTTCATGAAACGTCAAGTCCATTCCAAATTCTATTGATATTGCTGAAGGAGTGTGTGGGAAGAAAACGCGATGAAAAGAAAAGTAATGAAAGGCGCAAGCGGGTTGCGAAAAAGGGACGAGATAAATCTCGAAAGGGGAAATCGAACGCTTTGCGTTCCTGTCTTTCTAATTAACTCTATTCTGCAACAAAAACAGCTTCATTAGAAGAGAACAATGCAATTAAGGACTTCCCCAGGAGGATAAATGCGGATCAACGGCAGGGTGGTTGGATGAGACGCGGCTTCGTCTGAGAGGCATCCATCGTTCCTCCGTTATCGATCAGCAGCAAGAAAGGGTGAACACCCCGTCGAGAGCTTGGCACCCCCTCGCCGATGAATATTCCGCATAAACAATCTGATTCGACGAATTTCACAGACGGCGTCTCAATCTTCGTCGATGTTGTCTTTTCCCTCTCTTTCTGTTTCTCTCTTGCGCATCTCTTACGCTTACTTACTTTCCATTTTCTTTTTATTTCTTCGTCGCTGTATCAAACTGAATCATTCAATCAAGCCGATTTCTTCAAAACAGAAATTAGATGTTAAGAAAACACATTCAGAAAAATATGGAAGTATTTGTTCCTTTTCTCTTATTAAAGATTTTTTCATTCTTCATATATATTTACAGTATCGAAAAATACAAATAATAAGATTAAAGCAATTATTAATCTTCGTCTGCAATCTGGGTCTTTTTTAAGACACAAGCAAAATTTTATTCTCAAATTTCATTTTCATTTTTGTTCAAATTTCAATTTTTATTGAATGCAGGATTTTAATATTTGAGTTAAAAAACCTATTTGGTTATGTAATGGAAATGTTGAAAAATAATTCTGAATTTTTTGCCTAGAACAGTAAAAAAACTTGGATTGGACAAAAACAGACCAGATTGCAGACGGAAGGAGTAAATACAATAATTGCAGACGGAGGTTAACCCAAATAAGCATCGGTTGTTATATGTATACAATATGTATACAATACATATATTGAATATCCTTTTTATTTGTTTACACATGAAAGAATGCTATTATAATTTCATTGAATTTCTGTCTGCAATTTTGTCGCATAAACAACATCAACCACAGGAATAAACATCTTTCCGACAACATCGTGTGTTAGAAAGAAAAAAAAAGCAGATAAGGCCAAACTGCTTCCGCTATTGTACTCTCTTTGCTATTGAACGTTACGCGAAAAAGTTTTACCAGCTAGTGAAGTTAAATAAATGCTGTGCGAGACTACGATCGGATATCGTCTCGCGTCGAAACGTGCGCGAACGTTTCGGCAAACGCCGACGATCAGGCGGTAATAACGGCGCCGGCATAAATAATACAGCAGCCAAAGATCTGGAAAGGAAAAAAGTCGATCGAAGTCGGACCGCGTGGCTACTTTTTCCCGTAGCCACCACTCAGGGTACGTTCGAGGAGGAAAGAGCAGGATGCTTTTTCCGGTGATCTGCTCGGCCGTCGTTGCCTCGTTCGTCGGCGGAAAAGCGATAATAACGAAAAGTTCGTCGTATAGCGGAGGCTCGCTTTCGCGTCGAGGGGTGCAAAGGGGATGAAGAGAGAACGGGAGCAGTCCGGCGCGGCGGTCGGTGGACCGGCAAGGCGTCGGCGGGGGCGCTTCGCAAAGCACAGTGGAGCGTGGAAAACAGTTGAGGGAACAGAAGAACGGAAAACAGTTGCGAAACTGCTGCAATTCTTCCAAACTGCCGCCCAACCATCGCCGCGCGCGGCCATCGGCTTCTCCCCCGTCAACCCCACAGGGGATATCACGACGCAATTCCGGTCGCATGGCTCTTTTGCTCTCCGCCTCTTCCTATGCCGGCTGGCTTTATCATCTGCTAATAGCGAAATAAAATTGGACGAAGCGAAATTCGCGGCATCGCATCTCATCGAACATGCAGAAGTGCGCGTATCCTCCCCCGGTGCTCCTTCGACCGGATTCTCGAAAACTTTGAGCATCGCATTATGCCGAAGTGCAGTCATAGCGAAGCTGATGCCGGCTTGCTGCTGCATTGAGAATTTTGGCAGGGTCTCACAGTTCGTCCACAATGTTCCCTGTATGTTAGTGGATTCCCGAGGCTTTGTCTGCTAACGGTTTTCTGCTTTGTTATATGTGTACAGTTTTAATTAAATTTGTGAAATGCGAAGAGGATTATCCTGTTACTCGAGAGAGCTGCGCTTCGAAGAGAAGAACAGGGCTTCTTTTTCGAGTATATATACCGCCATTTATTAATTCTGACTTGAGGTTTTATGGCGCTCGAAGTAAGTTTCTTAAGGATCTCGGAGATGTTCGGAGAGCTATTCATTCATGTGATAAGAAACGCTATCGGGCGTACTGACGTTTTCTCTATAGTGCTGCTTTTAAGTCAACGGAGGATATACCGCGATACGGGGGTTACGCTGCCTGTTTTGTATTCCAGCACTTCCTTATCTCGTTTTGAGAAAGTCTTCGGGAGCATTGGTACATATGAGAGAATTCAATGTCCAAAGTTCGAGCGTGAACGCGATACTTATTGTCTTGAACTGCACTTTCATCCCCTATTGGGATATTTTGTGTTTTGCTTTCCTGCCGTTATACGTTTCACCTGTTGTATTTCTTAAAAATTATTCTTGAAACGAATTTATTTAATTATAGATTGTTTGAGATGTAGAAATCTATATTAAACGATGATTCATATTATATATATTTTAAATATAGATAATTTTATTCTGTTAAAAACAGATCAGAAAATATTATGATATTGATATTAGCATAGAAATAATAATTTTTTATATTATTCCACAATTATACGAAATAAATTGTTCTTTTTTGCGCTAACATTAAATTGTATTAATATTAGAATCTATTTGAAATTGACAATTAAAATTGAACAATAAAAATTGATTTATTTTGTTCACGATATTTTTAATTAAAGAATTTCTTAAATAAAGTTTCCAGTATAATTAATTATCTTCGTCGTATTTGTACATGAATAATATTCGACGTTATTTAGACACGAACAAGCGGTGTATATCAGTCAGAATAATAATTAATATCATCAAATACGATAGTAATCAGCTAGTTTATCGAATTATTGATCTGTGAAATATAGGCTAAAGTTATAGACAGAAAAGTAAATTAACAATATATGAAGCAATTATTTTACGTGCAGAACTGTTCAAACTGCAGACATGAAATTTGTATTATAAATTGATTAGCAAAATTAGCAAAATTATGAATTAAATTAATGAATGAGGATATTTATTGGTTATCCAATATATCGAAGTTTATAGTTCACAAGTGAGTTGTTTCGGGCACTAAAATACCGGAATATCATACTACCTGCTCCTACCTGATCCTATGGGGACTAGCAAGACTTGAAACATACTAACTGGACATAGAAAAGAAATAGGGATCGAGGAAAGGGAAGAGAAATTCGATGGAAGAAAACATCCGTATAAATCAAGTTACGGTACTTTACCGTTCTCTTATTAGGATGAGCATTCTAACCGCTGGAATTCGTTTACTTTTATTTTTCGCAAAATTGTCCATTTCTAATAAAATCAAGTCACTACCGTTTTCCGAGAATATCCCGCGATACTACGCGCAAATATCTGATTTCGGGCTTTAATGACGTCCAGGAAATTTAACGTCACGATTGTCGATAGACACGTGGCGTTCATGGAAGCAGCTGCGGCTCGATGTTACATTGCAGGATTATTGGGATGAAGCAATCAGTGCGGTCACCCAATATGCGCACTTCCATAGTGTATTTGGCCGTATCAAATTGTGTTAATCCATATTATAATTCAGCGGCTAATCAATTCAAAATTTAACCGGGTGTGAAAATAGATTATTTGAATGACTTATGCACTTAAATTTAAACATGGCACGTACTTCATGCGATACATTTAGGACGTTTCAACATTTCTCGATGACATGAATATTATACAATAAGAAATCCTTCGAATAATTAATTATGATCATTTGGATATATGAAAAATTTTTGTCATATAGAAAATATCTATATGATAAAAATCATCTGTATGATCTATATGATAAAAATTTTTGTTCTATAGAGAACATTTGTCTGGTCAATATTATAGTGAATCATCTACGATACCGTACCCTGTCGTTTTGCAGAATCTGCATCGCTTTGCGAATAAAAAGCAAACGCTACGATGAAATAGAAAATCGCAATTCTCCGATACATCCTATTGTAGCCGGAACGCGAAAAGAACTCTCTTATGACGCGTACGTGCACGTGAGGCGAAAACACATCGGTTTTCTGCGATATCAGAACTGCGCGTGCAAACGCACGGATACACGATGCAGTCTAGTAAATTTTCGCTCGACAGCTCTGGAAAAAAAAGCTATCTCTAACTGCGAAATTATTTTGAAATGTTCTCTCTATCTAAAAGCATATCTGCGTTCTTGACAGAAATCACTATTTTGTTGAAACCCACTTAATGGCTCTCATATTATTGCTTCGTGATACTAATATATTTAATTTAATGTATATTCTTGATAAATGATAATCGAAGGAAAAAAGGATAGAGCTAAGCGCGTACAGTTATAACGAATTGAAAATTATTAAACGTACGACAATTTTGCGTTAATTAACGCAGAGAATTATTTGTATTTAACTTTTAAGTCCCCAGGCAGTTACCGGATGCTCGAGATTGTCTCAGGAGTTATTTATTTATTCCTCTTCTTGAACAATGCCGCGGTCTTCCGATGGGAATCGTTCGAGGGTAGAAATCGACGTGCTCCTCTAATTACGACCGTAGTTTCTTCTCTCTCTCTCTCTCTCTCTCTCTCTCCCTCTCTCTCTCTCTCTCTTTCTTTCTGTGTCTCTCTAAGTTCCCGCTGTCTTATTTTCGACTCCTTTTCATTGTCCCTCTCTTTCTTCTACTATCTTCTCTTTCTGTTCTAGTTCCTATCACGCCCATCCGTTCCACGATTACACTCCGTTTTCGGTGGCAACGTTTCATTTCGATTTTCTGGAGTTTCATGCTAGGTGTCAAATGTTCAGCTATTGGATTGTGCGAACGTTCTTCCCGCTGGCTCCTTTTTTCTTTCGCGAAAGCAGCTTCGCTCGATTTCTCTCGTCGAGAAAATTCGCGTCGACCGCACGTTGATAGCGTTTCGTGACCTCGTGCAAACGATGCCGCTGTTCCACGGTCGACAGATTGTCAGATTGGAGCGGAGAAAGTCCGAAATTGTGCGCTACAATGTCACGAAATTGCTTCCACGTCACGGATGCTGCGTGTACCATCTCGCAGTATATGCGAAATCGATGAGAAGGAATTGGTTTGATTGCGCATAGTAGTGATCATCTAGAAAGTATTCACTTCAGTATCGTTGTTTCCTGCATTTAATGTATATGGAAAATATCAGGTCCAATGCGATGCAGATGCTTTCTCTAGTTGATGTATTTCTATGCAAATGTTGCGCAAGTTGAGGAAGTATCTTTTCGCTTCTTTTCCTAAGTAACCATGTGGATAATAAGGTGTATCCGTGCAAAGTTGAAGCGAACTAGGTAGAGTGCAATGCAATTACTGGACTGGAATGGCGCGACTGGCTTCATCTACTCTTATTTCCTTCTCGGATGATTCACGACGCGCAACTTGGGAGTAGATGAACTAGAATGAGCTAGAAATAATGAAAAACTATCGTTATAAATTTTCAACCGATGAAATTATATTTTTGACAATATTAGTTGTGTTTAAATGCCTGTCGGTGTAACATAGAAGTTTTCAAATACGTACCGATTTCACTTAAAAAACTCCGAACATTTTACATTGAGAAAATGTCGAAGAAACGCGATAGTGACTTTTATTGAATTCCAGCTGTTTTTATACAATATAAATAGAATTGGATCAGTACGGTTTTCGTGTTGCGAAATAATACAGAGAAGATATCACACACAGTAAGAAGTAATGCTTAACTTGGAATGCTATTTCTATTAAGTGATACAATATTATTATTAATACGTTTTACTTATGAGGAAATAAATCACGTTTAATTAATATAACATACGTTTTTCATACATTTCATTTTTAATAACAAAATATTTACAATCGAGATTTTTATAAACATGAATAATCTAATTATTAATTAACTTAAAAGTGAAGAAAGAAATAAGTAAAAATTCAATCTTAAATAATATGAATGTATTATTTAATTATGTTTATTATATTTGTGCCTTTTCATAATACTTAAATCATTTACTTAAATAACATACATAATAACAAAATACTATTTAAAAATTGAAATTATTACACTCTTATGATATTAAGCACTAGGAGATCCAAACTGATTTATAATGGACAGAATTTTCAAAAGCTTATTCCCGTTTGTTTCAGCATGACAGATTGGACTTCCTAATGATCATAAGAAGCTTAGTGTTTAATGACTTCGTTCAATTGTATGTAAAATTTACGTATTAATAACATTCTAGAATTAATAAACTTAACGTCAGATAATGTCAGAAGTCCTAAATAAAATATATCAATGGGGATTATAATATTACACGATAGTTTAATCTAATCTAAGTGTATGTGTGTATTAATAATAAAATTTATAATTTAACAAATGTATTATATATAATAATGTCAATGACTAAATATCAGTAGCAGAATATATAATTTACCATAACAATATCGATAGCGAAAAATTTGTGGTACATCATAAAACACCGATAAAGGCATTAAAACATTAATATATTGTCCTGAAACATTGAGAGAAAAATATATTAAATTTTAATAAATATTTGTTTGATTTGTATCAATTGAATATTTATTAAATATAAACATATATTTATTTGATACATTAATTTGGAATGTGTGTGTTGATTTAATTATTACTTATTATTTAACAAATATTTATTTCCCGTAAAATGTTAGTATTATAATTTAAAAAATTATTTATTAAAATTTAATACATTTTTTTCTCTCAGTATAGCGATTATATAATGTCCTTTTATATTTTAAGTCTAAAAGAATATGAACTAAATGATGTGAGGTGGTAACTTAGATTACCAAAGATAAGAGAATCTGCTCGTTGTCTCAAAGTTACATCATTGCGGTTGTATACTTATATTTTTACTTATATTTTTAGTCGCATGGCGTGCCCTTAGAACTTCTAGATATCCCCATATCATAACTTTCCAGCTAAACAACGTTCGTGGCCAAAATTACTTTTCATTTTATCCGCCGAGAAAAGTCTCGCCCTGATGCACGAGATTTTTAGCAGGAACTTTTAGTAAAACACGGTAGTCGCGTGTGTAATATGTGAGTGTGAAGGGTGAGATAGAGAACAAAGCACTATGCTACTCGTGTAATTAATGTGTAAACCTACTTTAATCCTGGCCGCGGTCAAGCGCCGAGTTCGTCGCAGTTGTCCACCACGTTTCATAGTTAATTCGTCCAACTTTAATCGTCTGTGACACTAACAACTTTCTTATGCACTTATACTTCGTGATACGCCTAGGCTGATGTAAAGTATTACATCATCGCCCCATATTATGAAAGTAGTCTTAAGTCCAAAAGTACACAATTTTCAGAGAAGATAAAACACGGAGAAAGTACATTTCGTAAAAATTGTAGAGAAGTGTGAATTTCGAGTCACTCGAGTTTCTGTTTCATGATGTATTCCTTGTTACCAGATCTCCTCTTTTATCACAAGTAGAATGAAAATTAACATTTAAATGAATTTATTTCTTTTATTATTATTACAGCGAATTATAATAAAATTTCTATTTATTTTAAATGGTAACTGGAAAAAAAACGTATAATATACTGAAATTAAAAAATAGAGGAAAGCCCCCTATTATGAGATAGCCGCCTAATATGAGATAGCGGCGTTTCCGCTAAACTAATAAACGCTATTTATTGGTTTCTCCATAAATTTATTGCCCTTGGATTAAAAATCATTTAATGGAAAATTCATTATTAGCCTGTAGTCGTTGCAAAAAAAGATTTTAGAATTTGGATATCTTTAAGTTTCGTTGAGATAAGCTTTTAAACCTTGTTTATTATTTAATAAGTAAATATTTGGCAACAAATTCTTTATGTGATGATAGAGTAAGATCGTACTAATAGAAAAATACGGGATATGTTGAATTGCTTAATTACAAAAGTTAGATTTGATGATTGTAAAATCGTAATAAGATACCCGTAATATGGGATATTTCTGATATGAAATAACGTATGCTTCTATATCATAGTGAAAATCGTTGCTGAAGTATAAATGTATTGTATAATAATAAAAAGGACAATCGAAATAAAAACGTTGAGTGCCTGTTTCTGCGATGCTTGGTTCCTACTACTTGAAGACGAGTCAGCTAGGCACAATGCATCGTATACTCATTTTGCACGTGCACTGGCTATGTTTGTTTGTATTTTAGAAACATTAAATAAAGTTTTTTTTTTAATTGCAATACTGGTACCGTGTGTTTTATTATTGATTTCTCGGGGCATCTCATATTAGGAACACAATTTTTTGACTTTGCGATTTGCTCACTTTTTACATTTCTTCAGAGAAATTCTTTCAATTTATAAAAAAAATAAAATTTGAATTAAATTTTACATAACATGATCTTAAAGCTTATTAAATTCCCTTCAAAATAACCTATTATTTTTTAAAATTCTGCCCATATATTTCTAGCATTTACTCAAAATAAACTTGATATCTCATGACAGGAGCCTTTCCTCTCTCTCTCTCTCTCTCTCTCTCTCTCTCTCTCTATATATATATATATATATATATATATATATATATATATATATATGATGTCAATCAGTGATGAGATTAATGAAGTATGATGTCTTGCAAAGAAATAAGCACGAAGAGGAAACAGAAAAAATATATTATATAGATACATGTATATGTGCATACATAGCATATGTATATATGTATAACCAAGTTTTCCAATCTTCCAACTCTAAGCGAAACTGAGCTTACGGAATCGAAGCACGCAACATTTCGCATTACATTACATATGCAGCCTATTCTATTCCCTATCTTATGACATATCATGTATCCTATTGTATGCCAATGACATATCATTCGACAGAATGAGTTTTCGGATCTAAAACAAATGTCGACGGAGATTTATCGCATACTTCGCACTCTTGAATTGTGCCAGAAACATTTTGCTATGTTGATTTTAGCGTTTACAATGACCATCGTTCATTAAATGTAAACATTTGCTCGTGACGTCGAGGCTCGATCTGCGTATTCGGTGGCGTCAAGCGTGGCCTAACTAAATGTGTGCAATGTGGCTGGTATTATTGCGAAATAATATACTGTTGTGTATACGGAGGTCACCTAGCTGTCAAAAAAATCTGTAATTACATACGTGATATTTGATAACGTTTCATCAAATTGCCATTAACGTTCACATCGTGACAGTTATTATTAACATATCTATTTGTTAGATATATTATCGAGTAATGTCTCCTTGTCTACAGTTATTGTTGTTTGCATAATTACTCATTTGAATAATTTATGTACAGTCAAATCTATTTTACACGATCTGTTTATTTAAATTTTATAATGTATGCACATAGTATTTAAATAAACTTAGTAAGGGATAAATTATTTTCTATGATATTAAATTCCGCCTGTATGACATCCCGTGGTTGTGAAAATACACGCAAATCCGACGTGATATATCCTCGCGCGCGAACGTTAATCAAACCTTAAGATGAAAAACAAATAGTCTTTGTCCCCATGTATTCTGCATCGCTATTGGATGAACATATTAATATTCGGGAACAGCCGTCACTATCGGTTCTCTCACGTGAAGAATTCATTTACTCGACCCAAATAAGAGCACGTGCCCCAGACTCAGATAAAACGGTATGCATAGATAATTAATCCGTGTCAAATTTATTTTTGCGAGCTAGATTGAATGTGCGACCAGTTTGATAATGTAGGTCAAAAGGTCTCGGTGATAAAATTAGGATACTACGATTGACGTAGACGCTTGCGGAGTAACCGTTCCTAGATCCAGCCAGCTATCGATTTTCAATCCGTAACTGAGTAACGCTTTAACACTTCGAAAGACGAGATAACGTAAGTCGCCAAATGATCAAGCAGCAACGGCGAGCGAAAACCCGTTCCTGAAATCGTTCCAAAACTCGTTTGACATTCTCCTTCACCTCCTCTCTCCTCTGCAGCATTTCGAATGATTTCTTAACTGACTCGTAAGAAAGATTGCGCCACTATGTAGCGATTTATGCCATTTCATACTCTGAAAACGTTACAGTATTTATTAGATCAAATTTTTCTCTGACACGGAATCAACAAAATCGAGTTTTCCTATGCGACAAATTTTGCTTGACTTTTGAAATGCTTTTTTTTCTAGAATTTTTTTTTCTTTCAAAGCGCGGTTTATTTTCATCTGCGACTAACAAGTCGCTAAGTAAGTCACGAAAGTTACGTTGTATATATAGTGGGCTCAGATAAAATTTCCAAACTTGCGCTCGATTGACAAAGCAGAGACAGCCACGTTACGAAAGTTCGGGCAGGTGTAAAGAGGCACGGTAACTTCGAAGAAAACTTCATCACTATCTGTGAATCTCCAAACCTTTCCGGGAAGAAGAGCTTTGTCACTCGCAGGCAGTGTATCGCTGTCTGCATCAACCGTACGACCCCGTGCAAGTTTCGAAACAATAACTGGATCCTCTCGTGTTCTCCAAGCACGAAGATAGAATCATTTGGAAAAGCTCTTGTCGCCGATGTTTCCAGTCATCTTATTCCAGTTTGTACCGCGGTGTGCGAGCTTGACGTCAATATCGAATGCCGAAGCTGGAATTCCTTATCTGGGAATCTTTCAAACTTTTGAAGAATTCAGCATTTTTCGCAACGAAGCGAATAGTTTCGTGGATTTTTTACTCGCAAAAGTTCGAATATCTATTATGAACTGTTATTTCCCTAAAAAGAATCATTTTAAGCCTTACCATTCGTTTCTCACGCGAGAAATACGATTTCCGTCATAAAAACAGAAAGTTAACCGCAACAAGCGTAAACTGTGATGCAACGTATAAAAAGTAGCGAAGAGTTAAGTACAGAGTTGCAGGTGGTTAATTAAATAAGGCGAGAGAAGTGCGGATTTTAGAAAGTTTTAATTAATTTTCACACTCTTATGACAGAGAATATCTCGCTCTCAACGATAATCGAGAGTATGAACGTAGCATTGATTTCCTACTAATCGCCGTTGGTATGCAACGATCATAAATACGGACATTATAAATTTTTAATATGCGGCTGTGTTTTGACAGCTAGTACCCTGTTTAGTTCCGTTTAGTAAAGCTAGGCCCGAATGCACAAACTGCTAAAGCAACTCATCTTAGATATTATACGAACTCTACAATTTTCGTTTACAAAGTTTCCAACGAACGTTAGCGCTGTGGCAGCACTTCTTTTTGTCCCCCGCGAGACTCTCCGCTGCGCGTCAGCTTAATGTTAAGTGTTTCACAAGGGGATTTACCTTGCGATGAATAAGAACGCCACTTAATATCAGGCAGGTATATCTGGCGCCTTCATTAAAATGCAAAATTCTGTGCAATTGCTTTTACTCCCGGCGCCCGCAATGGCAATACCCGTTTTCTCGCCGCGGCGCTCACACCGACGTGCTTTTAAGCGCTAAGTGTGTGTAATTTTTTTTCGTATAGGAGGGATGAGTTTATCCGCGAACGAGTAAAGTCATTACCCGTATTCCCTTTACTCGCATCCGTTCTTCCTTGTCCGACATTTTTTCACCTTGTCTAAATACTCGCGGCAACCGGGAAGAGTTGCTCTCGCAGTTACGGTGCCGGACGCGAAGCTTTAGAGGTGCGACCAGAGTGTGAGAGTTTGGTAGGAGGTTCAGATAAGAGAATCGCCACTTACCGGGAGAAAAATGCGCCAAGCTGATTAAAGAGTTTACTCAGGAACGGATTATGAATTCTTTCTTGCACCCACGAGCACCGCAAAAATTCCGCAAGTATTAAAACTTCAGTAGGTTTGCGTGTACAAGGATACATTTATGAAATGATTCGCTTGCCTCTGTATATGTGTGTGTATATACGCGTTTTGCGCAACATAAAAACGAAATAACAATTAATTTTTTAACGGGTAATTAAACGGGTAAATCAAATAATGAAGTTGTTGTAAATAAATCTCGACATTAATTTTCATATTTATAATCTCTGTTTTGGTTGGCAGAATTAAATTACAAAGTTTCTTTTATCTTCGTGAGATATACATATTAGTTTACAGCAGAAGTTACGTCCCTGTGTTTCTCCTAAAGATCTTTTAAGACCCCCGTCCTCTTCTCCTGCAGCGCATTCATTCTCGAACAAAACTTTTCAGTCGAAATGGAAGAGTGTAACTGACTAAGAGACCAGATAGGATGTGCAACAAACGAACTGCGCGATCTTAACTGGTCACGAATCTTCTTTATCGTCGAAGTCAGCGTGGATGCCAGCAATGTTTCCGAATAAATAGTATATATTGTATACATATCTTCCTTTCAACCTAGACCTTTCCACAAACGTCCTCCCATAGTCCCTCTCTAAACTTGCCTCTTGTCCACCGGAATTAACCGACGCCGCGTTGCTAACTTTGGGGATGAATCGGGTACGTGGAGGGCATAAATTAACTTGCATGACGCCGACACGAGTTTAACTAGTTCCCAACACTTTTTACCAGACCGCGTCACGTCGCTTTAGTACACATTGTACTCAGTGTCGAGGTAAAAAAAAAAAGGGGAAGAAAGGAGAAAAAGATCGATGTGGCTTTCTGATGGCAACAGTAGCAAAACGTGAACAAGTCGAGACTCTGACATGGAAGAAATAATAGTAAAACCAGTTAACATTTAATATTTGTCCCGCAAAACCAGATAAACTATTTTATTTATTTTATTGAAATCCATTATATGTGTTAATTTTATTGCGTGTTAATTTTATTGCGTTTCAAATTATTCCATTTACTAAACTTTAAAGCGTTAAATTATAAGATTGTAAACAAACGATAAAATGATACGTTACATCGCAATCACAGTATAAACTAGATTTTATAATTTTTGCATATTGCATTGGTGTGCAATGAAAAGGTCAACTTTCCAAACTTTTTTGGTGCGCAAATATCGTTTGACTGTGCAATACAGAGGTGAACCAATCATTTATAAATCAATATTTTGCGCAGTGGACCGATTAAACTAACGCAATGATTTGACAAAATTACATGGTAGTCTGATGCTGAATGCCATATAATTTTATTAATGGTTTATCGAGAAATAAAGAAAAATTTACTTAAAAATTGAGAGATAACATGAGATAACACTTAAAAATTGCTCACAGAGCATATCGCATTTAAAATTTAACTACCGAATTAGAATTTTTGATTGGTTGCTGCTTTATTTGAGAGCACTCATCTGCTAACAAATTGCTTCTAAATACAAAGGAAAATTTAAAAAATGAAAGCTACTAAAATTATAGATCAAAGTTTTATCAGTCGTTAGTCAAAGAGCAGATGAATTGCTTTCAAAAGGCAAAATTAGATGAGATCCACATAAATTTTTTCCCCTTTCTTTCACGTAGAAGAAATAAACGTCAAAAATCAATGGCGAAATCACAATTCTATAGCTGAACCAAAAGAAATGAAATTTCTACAGTTCCACAATGAGAGATACAATTACATTTAGTTCGAAGGAATTGTTTCGAAATCCTTTGAAGGCTGCGATATATTAACCGAGGGATGGAATGAATATTATCTCTGCGCTTCGCGCAGCTTGCTGAGGCGAAGATGAAATATAGATTTAAATCGGTATTTGAGAAACACCGAGATTCAGTCCATGTTAATTCTAACGATAGATATAACGTCCGCTTTAAAATTTACGTTAGTTGGCTCGATGCAGCCTTTACAAATCCACGAAATAGCACGGTAAACTTGGAGTTTCAGCAACTAAAATTCCATGTAAGACACGCTCGATCACGAATTCATTTCGCCGTTCGAGTTGATCCAGCTGGCACAGTTTCAGCCTACAAATCCGTGGGTGTGTGCGGCGACGCTGCCACAGTTTGCGCGCTTCGCTAAGCTAAGTAGGGAAAACATATCAATTTACTAATGCCGCACATTAATTGAGGCTGTGGTAACCGTCGCGTAAGTAAGTTACACCCTTCTTCGTAGCCCGAATTATTCAGCCGAGCGCAACCACGTTCCACATCACCGTCCTACTTTTGAAACTTCGCACTTTAGCAACTTAATCGTCGTACCAACGCTGCAACGACGCGACCAATTCGCAGAGCGAAAGAGCATCCTAAAAAACCGCAAAATGTCCGAATAAAAATTCTGATGAAAACGCGCTGGTGAGAGCTACGCGAAATTTCACTTCAAAGTTTGTCGCACGGAACGGTAATTTCTCACGATCTTTCTTTGTTTTTTACGCGTTTTGATTCGTAAATTAAGTAGGAACGATCGTCCAGTTGCGCGAATGAGTCTTTCTGTTACTTCGAGGATCCCTGGTCAGGAAATTCTATATGCTAATACGTGGCTACAAACTGGAGGATTGCCTGAACACACGTTAACACACAGCTACTAAACACAATTCCATTACATGCAGATCGTTCCATTTGTTACGGAGCGTTGCGAAGCACATCCCTGTACTTTTGGCAAACGCTGCCAACGGAGTTTCGTGAATTCCATCAAGACACATAATGGCTCTTCCGACAATGATGCAGGAATCGGTAATAACGTATATTGGTGTAGCTAGATACACGAGAAAGAGGCTTGTTAAATTCTAATTTGAAAATATAAAACAGTTTAATATATCTTGTGTGTGTGTGTGTGTTTTTAAGGAGAATATCCAACTTTCTTTATTGCTTGAATGTAAAAGTTTGAGAACAGGCTTGAAAGTTATATTCTTTTCTACAACGAAGTTTTTTCATTTAAATTATTTCATATATACTGTTACATATTAAAGCATCAAATTTAAACCAAGTTTAAATAATTTTCTTAAGTTTAAATAACATTTTATTATTTTTAACTTCCAAATCAAAATGTATGAATTATTTAGTTTCAAAGTGTGTAAATAGTTTTTTATATTAATGTATAAATTAAATTTGAGTCAAATTTAATACATTTCTTGAATTAAATTATTTAACTCCATTGTTTTAGTTAAAGTAACGAAATATTGAATAAGAGCGGACCTATAGGAATGATTAAAAATTTTTATAATTTGACATTATCAATTTAATTATATAATAAATACAAGTATTACTTTATATGAAAACAACGATATGATTAATGGAGAAGACAAGTTTGTTGGCAGTAATAAACATAATTAACGACATCTGACGATAATTAGAGATCTCTCATTAGTGTAAGCTCTTGGGGAAATCCTTTTTTCCCAAACAATTACCGGTCTGTCCGATAAACCAGTTGACAATATCTCGCCGACGCGCAAATTTTAATTTCGTCGAGAGCCGTTTATTTCTGTTCGTCAAACTTATAGCGAACGAACGTATCGCGGGTCACCTCGTTATCATTGAGAGAAAAATATGTAGGGAGGAGCACGAGTGCCCGTGACGTGGCTGTGATTGCCTTGCTGGCATCATGTTTCCATGCGACTGATGGAATTCGTGAAACTACGGGTGCGCTGGTCGCCGACCTTTCTGTTGATTTCGCAGTAATGCTGACTGTGCAACACTTTGCATCAAGAGATGTACGCTAGAAATGCACGTACATTGAAATTGAGATATTACCAGGTAAAATCATAAACTAACACCAAGATTTGAGTTTTACTTTCGTATAAAAAATTTGGGAATGTCTATCATAAATTATCATTTTTATATAATAATTACACAAGTAGTTCTTTAAAAAGTGTGCAAATATTTTAATAAACTTTTTAGAATATTGTTATTTATCTTATAAAGAGAAGATACAGTGAACTCGTCACGGATTTAATTTCTTTCAACGTAGTGAATCTACATTGATGAGTTGTGTCCAAACATTTAATTGAATAGGTTTTCTAAATAATATTATTTAATGCATGAAAGAATCTCGCACTAACTATAATATAATATATAGAAAATTATATCTCGATAAAATTAATTAGTTTTTATGTGTAATGTTACTCATAATGTGAGTAAAAAATGTCAATAATGGATAATCATTGAGCTGTGGTGTATTAAAGGTGTAAAACTTGTACTCTTTCACAAAGCATCATATCTTTAATTGTGTCTACGATATTTTTTCACTACATCATACATTAAAAAATTTAAGTTGAAGAACTGATTGTTGACTTACCTCGCTTCGATGAGAACATTTCTAAGATCATCGAAATAGGCATCCAATATATAAAGGAAAGATCCTTCGGTATTATGAGATATCGAGTTTATTTTGAGTAAATATTAAAAATCTATGGGTAGAATTTTAAAAAATGATAGGTCATTTTGAAGAGAATTTAATAAGCTTTAAGATAATATTATGTAAAATTTAATTCAAATTTCATTTTTTTTTTCATAAATTAGAGAAATGTAAAAAGTGAGCAAATCGTAAAATCAAAAAATTGTGCTCTTAATATGAGATGTCCCGAGAAATCGATAATAAATCTCAAAGTACATCAGTATTGCAATTAAAAAATTTTATTTAATGTTTCTAAAATACAAATAATCACAGTCAGTGCACGTGCAAAATGAATATGCGATGCACTTAGCTGACTTGCCTTCAGGTAGTGGGACCTAAGCATCGCAGAAACAGGCACTCGATGTTTATTTTGATTCTCCTTTTTATTATTGTATATAACATTTATACTTCACCAACGATTTTCACTGTAACATAAGAGCATAGGTTATTTCATATTAGATACCCTGGGTATCTCATATTATGATTTCCACGTCTTATACAATCATCAAATCTAACTTTTGTAATTAAGCAATTTAACATATCACGTATTTTTCTATTAGTACGCTCTTACTCTATCACCACATGAAAAATTTATTGCCAAATATTTACTTATTAAATAATAAACAAGGTTTAAAAGCTTATCTCAACGAAACTTGAAGATATCCAAATTCTAAATATGCACGATTTAATGAATTTTCCACTAAATAGTTTTCAAAGAACAATAAATTCATGGTGAAACCCATAGATAGCATTAATTAGTTTAGCGGAAACGCCGCTATCTCATATTAGGCGCCTATCTCACAATAGAAGGCTTTCCTCTATAGCTTGTGAATGCCAAAATGATAAAAGTGTCGAAATGTTTATTAACTAATCAAAGAATATATTATAATTTTTTTAAAAAAGAAATTTCAGTGTACTGTTAACTGCACTGACTTTTTATTGTCCATTTTCCAATTACCTAATTCGTTTAAAATTTCGAGGGTCTCTATCAACCTTATTTGCAAGATTTAAAGCGCTCGGATACGATACAACTTATTTTCTATGTAAACTACGTTGGAAAGAGATAAAAATCGTAACGAGTCCATTGAGTTCTCTCTTTGTCAATTGTAAATGTAATTGTGTGTAAGCTAAAGTAAAATAAATATAAATTCCCTTTCTATTCTGCATTTTTTATACACAATGTAAAATGACAGCTGTTTTGTACCATGCATATGCATCGATATACAATTGAAAGCAGCCTTTTGTTTGACATCGTGTATGTTCGCTCTTTTTTTTTATCTGTTATTATTCTATAAAGTAAAATGTCGCGATAATGCCATGGGAGCAATCCAACACTCATGCCGACAACGGGGGATTCACGCTTTCGCTAACAACCGGCATTGCGTTCATTCGCGATAACTTTGTCGATTATCTCGATACACAGTTGACAAAGCGGGAAATTAAAGCTCGCCGGATGCAGGTATGTAGATCCTGAGTGGATCCCAGCGGAAATTTGCTGCGTCGTGCTACATATTTATGGAAATTTAATGTGTTGCACATCCAGTGCGCACGCGGACTACCGCAACCGCTTTGACCACTGCGACTATCACTCGAACGAGCAGCCTGCAATTCATCTGTCGGCCAACAACTTGCAACACGTTCATCCACGATAAGTTCGACGATTGCTCGGGAGCACGTTGGTTTCCGAGGAAATTAAAACTTGGCCAATTCAACTGCCCGGTTTGGACAGTTGGCTTTATTAACCGTCGGCCACAGAGAGAAAGAAAGTCGCTAGAGGAACGAGGCTAATGAGAGATACAGCGAGAGCCGAGTGTAGCGAATAAACCACCCTTGTCGAAATATGACGAGCGTGTGCCGCTCTCTCTCTCTAGGGTAATCTTAATTCTCAAACTGTTGCCTCTCCTCTGACGCAAGCAACGCGCCGAGTTTTGATCAACGTCCGACGCGGATGGATGAAAAATTCATCACCGCAACGCGCAATTCACCCTCGGGGCACTTTATTAGAATACCTGTTTGCCAGGACTTGCAACCGCAATCGCGCTCAATTTGTCAGCCTTAACGAACTGATTTCTCATGTCAGTATTCTCTCGCGGCCAATTATCAATGATTTTTCTTCATTTTACTCGCTCTTCCTTTTTAAGCGTCTCGCGTATATCACAAATGCCTAATAAAAATATTCTTGGATATTTTTTCCTTTGAGAATTTTGGAATATTGCATTTTAGATTTTGTAGATTTTCGTTTATTCATGGTCATTGATATTATCGTTTAAGCGTTTGATTATTTTACCTTTGACACACTGTTTCGAAATATTATCATATGACACAAAATTAGAGGAGAGAAGAAAGAGAGATAAATAAGCAGAAACAAAATATGTAACGCGTGTCAGATATTTACTCTCGTAAACAAAATTATTCAGAGCTAACGCAATGTCACGATGACACTTGATAATGAATTAAAAATCATGTATAGGAGCCATTGTTCCGTTATTTTCATCGCGTATTAGCGAGTTGTAAATTCTCGTAAATATTTCAGTGGTCAATAACCGTTCAACTGCCGCGAAATTGTATCGAATAAACGGACGCTCCGCAATCGTTTGCATTGATTTACTTTGGCGATATTATCAATTACAGTTCAACATATGCCTCTCATTTGGTTAATCATTATGTACATAATTCAGTCACCGTATTTTGTACATAAGTCAGAGAGCAAACACTGGTCAAGACCTTTGAAGTTTTATGTTTTTGCATATTAAATATTAAATGAAGTGAAACAAGCAAATACTAATTATATTTTTTTAGTGAACGATAGAATTTCTTTTAAATCTTGTAAGTAAATTATTGATTTATCTGTAAGAGGACACAAACTACAGAAAATTTCTTATGATTTTAGAAAAATTATTTATTGAAAATTATTCTTCTAGAAATGCTTATACGTTATGTCTCTTTCTCTCTCGCTTTTTAGTTTATTCTCGCTCCGAAGAACCCATCATCTCTGCCCAGTTTAGGGCTGAGCAATCGACTACCGTTCGTCACAATTGAGAGGTGTCGACAGAATAATTATCCAAATAATTAAGAAAAGTACAGAAGAGTGGCACGCTCACTCGTATCTGGCGTCTTTGAGTTAGAGAAATTCCGCGATGATTCGGTACATATTTTTTGATTTTCAGAGTACCGAGATAAGACAGTCGTCATCTGAGAGATTATTAAGTAACGTTTGTAATAAAACGCGACGAAGTTGTGTCGTCAGTCGAAACTACACAAATTTGGCTGAGCATTTAGACAGAATTATTTTTTTATACACGCGATATTGAAATGTTACGATTATTACAAAGGAAATTAAAGTTGTATTATGGATATTACATTTATTGAAGATCTTGAGCAAAATTTTATTCGTAACGTCTACGAAATGCGAATGTTAGGAAAAGAGATTTTGTATGAAAAAAATTAAAAAAATCAAAAAAAGGAAAAAAAAGAAAAAAGAAAGAAAAATCTGCCGTTCATAATTTGTTGGAATTGCAAGATGACACAACGAAGAGAGAAAATCTCAATGTCCCGCACGAGTTGGACAGGACCGTGCTTACGCTGATGTGAATTAGGATAGGACGCAGTCCGCGGAAAAGCACAAGCGCTTGCGCTAAAAGCCATGGCCCGCGAGGGGGGTTGAAAGAGGGTAAGAGCTCGCGCTGGGGTAGGGAGGAGGTTCGTGTTGGAAGCTTCTACGGGAAACGGAGAATCTGCGAGTGTCAGTGCAATTCGCGACGCGATGCCCTTCGCTCCCCCGGTCCGTGCTTAAGGGGTGGTGAACATCGAGGGCTCGTCGACTACTCCCGTCGTGCTATCGTCGAGAACGACGGGGAGGCTACCCTCTGTGTGCGACAAGTTCCAAGGAAATCAAAGTCTTGATTTATGTAAAGCTGCAGGCGGTCACAATCCGGAGCAGTCGTGACGAGCAAATAATCGCGTGATTAATCCGTCGTTCCTATGGGAAATGACGGAGAAATGTGTTAGATGTGAGTGACAATTGGTAGAATTAAATCCGTTTACCTTCGAAATGAATTCGTTGATCAATTCGGCGACTTTTGTTATCGATCACTGAAGGAGCATTTGGTTATCAATTTATTTACAATAATCGTGTGGATCGATGTGATATTTCAATACGATCGCGCAAGTTCTCGTTGGTACGTCACGTCGGTGGTTTCTATCGCAAGATTGAAAATTATGCAAACATAATTTCTGCACACTGTGCAATCCGTGCCAAAGAAACGCCGGTGTGGTGACGTCCGATCGTGCGTTCGCCATTATCGGAAAACAAGCGGCGAGGTGCTCGAAGTAAATTTAAGATACGACGCATCTCTCCTGCAACCCCGTCCCTCACCCCGTGTCAAACCTACGAACCTCTCGACCAACTCTCTTTCGCTTCCTTTCCTTTTCTGTTCGCCAACTTCTTGCGTAACTTCCCGCTTAAATTACGTTAGAAACTCGATTTGCGACGTGCGATAATAATGATTGAAAAGTTTGGCAGTAGTTATCGATTAAATTTAAAATGCAGCATTTTGAAGCTTCTATCAGCTTTTTTTTCTAATGTGTGTTCTCTAATTTCTGTTCTCTAATATGCTATGTTATCTCTCCTCTAATTTCTCTCCCTATTGTCTAATTTTCACGATTTCATGACTGGAATCTCGATATCATAAAATTAATGAAAAATATGAGACGAGACATTTATTATTTCTGACTTCTAATATCAATAATTATAAAAATATTACACTGAAAAATAAAATATTTTATTTGTAAAATATAATACATTCATAGTCTTTCATGCCACGTGACGGAACTTTGCTAACTCAATGTCTTTTCTTTGCAATTGGTGCGTCTCACAGTTTCAATGAAAGTTACTGGCCAAATTACATTCAAGACTTGATTCAGTGGGGATAATAATAACGATCGGAAGCTCTTATAGCAATTATAAACGGGAACTTAGCATGGGCGAAAGTTCGCAGCCCCGTTCGCATTCTGTTATCAGAATTCCGATCTTGGGAACAAACGAGGAGTGACAATTAAATGTCTGCTCCGCCTTAGTCCAACTCGTATGTGTTCGCAAATCGGTATTTAACACATTTGGAAACGTTATTGTTAAAAATGAAATTTAATTTAAGGGTGCCGTTAAACAATCTTCTCAGCCAGTAAAATTTTATACCAAATTTTCATAAAAACAAATTAATTTGTAAAGTAAACGCTGTGAAAATAATTAGTAAATAATGATCAACTCGGGGCTAACGAGAGAATTAAACTCGATAGTTTAAAACTAATTCGAATATGGATCGTGCTAATCCTGATATAATTACGCAAGATTGAAATGTGCTGTTCACGATTGAAAGTATTATTAGTTTATAGTGAACAACTTGGAGAGAAGCAAAAGGATTATTAAAAGCGCACAATGGATAGAGACTAATTGATAAAATATTAGCGTAAATTCAGTGTAAATGTATACATAACGAGAACGTGATTAATTAATCAACATGAGGGCACACACGAAGGTTCCTCGCTGGTGTTGATCAACGGTGTACGATTGGAAAATTTAACGTGAGTATACATATGTAAGATATTTTTTACGTTCTCTGTTTTGAAATGATTTTTTATTTAAATGAAATTGATCTTTTTTCAAATGATTTATATGCTGTTATAAGATTGAAATTGTAAACTAGATTATATTTTGTTGAACATTATTTAATATTAAAATCTTTATTCGTGTAAAATTATTGTTGTATAACCGGGTTAAATTCATTATTAATTATTTTCTGTAATTGTCTATTTCTTTATTTTCCCTATAGTATCTATTTTTTTCGTAAACTGAATACAATAATTACAACTAATTTGGATTTGTATTATATATCCCTGATAACGTATTTGCTAATTAACGGGAATAGCAATTGGCTATGCGGGCGCTACCTTAATTTCCTCCTCCGTCTTAATTCTCCATGGTAATTCGCGCTCATATCTTACGTCGTTAGACCAGCATTGTAATAATGTTAAATTGCGTGTGACATTGTAAGCAGCATCTGAATGTCGTTCCTTCTAAGATGATTAAGTGAAAACACACTTACAATTTTGTTTTATGCATTTTACAAATCAAAACGCGACCGCAAATAATTGGTTTCAGTTATTAATCTGTTTAATCGGTTTAATTTACGTCATTGATTATTCATATTGATCTTTTATTCATCATACAATTAATTTACCACGGCAGGATAGCTGATTACATTCGCTTGTTTTGAAGGATAATATACTGTATGATACAGAAAAAAATAGTTTCAATTTATACAATCTCGTTAATAATCTGCGTCATCGATCCGAATAAATTGATAACTCTTTGTTATATACTTTATTTGTTAACTCGATCGATATTACGGAATTATTCATTACGCTAATCATACTGGCGTGAATATAATCATTTTTCATCAGAAAACTAATACGCCACTAATATGTGACTAAATATGTAGATTTAACAATGTTTTTGCATATATTTGATTTAATATTGAATATGAAATATTTCCTGTTACAAAATTTATTTCAAAATTATTTATTAATATACTTAATATTATCACATAACATTATTGCATAACATAATTAATGATCGTTTACTTGTTAATACCTAGAATTTATATCGACCAAGCCGATTAAACTGATGTATTATTTATTTTTTATTTTTTTATTTTTAATAATATAATCGTATTAATTTTTGTTTAATTGATACATGTATGTGTGATGCAATTTTTTTTTATTTTATACTAATTTTTAGCAACACAATAGATATAAAGAGAAAGAGAGAAATTTTATTTTCTAAAACGTAAAACCTTACAATGTGTCCTGTCGGAAACGGTTTAATTAGTCAAAGTTAAAGATTGTTTTGTCGTGAAGCCAGTATTATCTTGTTTTCGTTGGGAAATCGTTAACGTCCAAGTGAAATACAGCGAAATGCACTAGCGTCGAAAAAGCCGCTTGCAAGCACCGTGTCAGCATTCCATTCCGTATTTCGCTGGATCCTGCTCGATAAGCAATACCATCATCGTTGAAAATCCTAGGAACATAAAATCGCGGAAGCATCTGATAAGAAGAATAGCTATATCTGTTTTATTATTTTTAGCTTCATGGAAAATAAATTTTAGTACATTATTATTTTATTCACATTATTAATTTTAGCACCAGACATTGTCTAAAAATCTTAAACATATTACGAATTTTTCTTGAAATGAAATATGACAATATCTATCTGAAATGGGATAACAAGTAATTAATTACAAAATTATACAAAATAGTTAAACAAAATGTCAGGTTCAAAATCGAATAAACGCCTCTGTGTGTTAGGTATTTAGCACGAAACGCAGAATCGATTTGCGAAATTGGTTTTTCATACGAACAAATGAGAGCTCTAGAGACAAGTTAATTGCCCCTTTTTCTCGGGGGAGCTATTATTAATCAATAGTCGGTTGAAACAATGGTTTTAATATGCACATGACAACACACTATATCGCGATGTTTCTCGAATTAAGGATGAAGGGAGTAGGTAAAAATTATGTTCTTTCCAAAATATTCTAAATATATTAGGTGTTGGAATTAATTCGTAGCGTTTTTTAATGAAAGAATGTTATTTATTTCACATGAGCATTAAAAAATACATTAATGAAAGTACTTCCCATCACTTGTAAAACGCTACGAATTAATTCCAACACCTAATATAAAATTAGCAGATATATAAGATATTTTTTAAATAAAATAGACTGCAATGTAAATGATGTTAATAATTAAAATGTGTGAAAATATAGCATATATGGCAAATACTAAGGAACGCTAATATTTAGCAAACAAATACTATTATTAACTAGACAAATATTATTAGTTCTTTATAATACTTATATTAGAACATAACAATCTATTGAATTGTATTCCACTAAACTTTCAATTAAATTTATTCAAAAAGAAATGTCGATCGCTACCGTTCAGCATCATTATGAATTATGCATCGCGACAACACATTGAGAGCACAAACTTCTCTGGTTTTCCATTTATATTAAGCGTTATGCAAACTCGTCAGCGTCAAGTGCCAAAACTCAAACGAATCGCGCGAGCTTGCAATTAATAAACTTTCCTGAAAGAATTTCATCGATAGAATCTAACAAAATAATTTATCATACATTTGTTTTAATGCACATTTTTTCGCAAAATCATTGTATATTCAGTTATGAAGCATTATTCTTTCAAAATACCTATGTAATACATTTAAAAAATCCATAGAATTTAGAAAAATGTAAATAAATAAATGCAATTTTATAAAAATCAAAATTTTGCTTTACCAGTGGATTATTTTTAATATTATGAATATCATTATGCTATGACAATTTTCTCAAAATTAAAAATTTAAAAGCAAAAATAATAAACATTATAGTTGTTTTACAGACGTCAACTTGTTTCTATTTGTTACTGCATTTGGATATTCTGATAATTATAACTTCTTTAGAATATTTCCTGTGTACGTTTACGGAGATCGTGTTCTTACTAATATCAAGCTTAGCAAAGCTTGTCAATGGATCAGCCTTTGCAAGTGTCAGTGCGATTGCGTGATCTAAACTGTTTCAGTAATGGAACCTGTGATACGGTACGTTGCTCTGCGATACAGGCACTGTAATGAGCCGGTTCCTCACCAGAATGTCAAAGGTCTCTCAACGTTACAGCGGTAGACTGTTCTAACTTTGATAGTTCATTCCTTGACGTGTATTCGCGGGATATGGCAGACGGCGAGTCATAGAATTAAACGCCATTAAGGTCTGGCCGGAAATAAATAGCAAATATCGTCAGGCTGATCGAACTGGCGATATTATGGAACCGACACGTTAGTTAATCACTCGTCGATGCATGTTCAATTGCGATAGCACTGTCTAGGAATTCAGGTCACTGAAGCCGTAATGAAGCTTTGCGAGTTAATAGCAAAAGGGATTGATACGCCGCTACGCACAATTCGATCATCATCCTTAATCATCTATGACTTTAAGTTTGGACGACTATTATACCGATTTTGACTAAATCGATTTTGATTAAAGTAATTCTCTTATTACGATTGGGAGAAATATTTTCAGTTTGTTAATTTTTCTTTAATTGCTTAATATTAAAAAAAACTTTTCCTATCGTAAAAACTATAAATAGAATTAAAAACAAAACAGAACCAAAAGTAAAAACTATGGACTTAGTCCATTGTTTGCTCATAACATCTCATATATCAATTAATTTTCAACTAATCTAATTAATGTAATTTTACTACAGAACTTTGGAGTTAATACACGGTTGCAAGTATGAGCTTAATAACTGAAGGCTGTTGACATGTTGATATATTACGAAGTAACGCAATCGTATTACCGGGCGCAAATTCACCACTGCAGCACTGCTATCCCACAAATATCGCTCACTTATGCTGTCAAATAACCAATTGTGCTACCCGTATAACAGATAACAGCTAGTGTAACAGCGCAAGTGATGGATTGTTACTATTAATTTGATAAATCTGATTAACTTCTGTTATACATTAATCCAAATATGGAGTTAGCTTTACAGATACAAAACAAGAATTTATGCTTTGTTTGTAAAAAAGAATTGTTGAATAATTTAAGTTAAAAAATTGAAACGTAATAAGAAATAATATTGTGATATGATAAAAAAAATTATATTTTCAAGTCATTTCTCCAATAACGCAAAGATAATAATAACGACAAAGACGCGAGAATAAAACAAGGTACAATGTCAAATACACAATACATAAAATTACTAAATATTGTTTTTTATTGCTTGGTTGTAAATTTATTGTGTTACATTGTTACTGGCACATAACGATGTCGTTAAAATTTTCACGAAGCATGTTTGAGAGCAAAAGCCTGCGTACGTAAATATTTTATAGCGTATGGCCTGTCATGTATAATCCGTTAGCAGATAGCTGATATCATATTGATATCCATTTAGTGATCTGTCTCGATAAGTGTCGTACGCGCGAAAATCTCTCATAGTGACTTGTATTTCGTGAGTAAACATACTCGATGATACCGAATTCGATGTGTGACAAAGTTCCTGAACAAAGTTGTTTGGCTTTATGCAACAAAGTTGTCTTGTTACAACGCGAATAGTCAAGATAATCAGATAATATTGCCTATGAAATTGCGTTTGTTATATTCAAAATTTGACATCACTCGTGAGATTGCTCACCCCTGGCAATATCGAAAGGAATTTGATTACACTGCATAACATGCAGTTATTAATTGCAAGGAACGTAATCGTGCTTGAGGCTTAAGCGAAATTACAACGAAGGTATCAAACTTGGACGGTCGTAAATGCGTTAAGGCTTGTAGGAGCCACTTTGTGAATACCAATGCGATCAGAGGGATGTATACGAGGTCAGCTACACTCTTGCAATAGTACGGTCAACTACATAACCGCTTATTGCCCGCCAGTTTGTGTCGTTGACGCTGCAACGGGGCAACGTGTCCTTTGTGATTGACGTCCACGCGAGTTTAATACTCGGCGCGTCCACGTCAATTAAAGTTTAGCGGCGTTACACGAGCAGCCGATAACACGACGCACGATTCGTCCGAAAGCAGTCGTGATAAAAGCTCCGCTTGAAAAAATATACGGACTGAAATTCTACGGATACAAGCAGTATCGTTCAATCGCTAGCGCGTGGTTGACATAAGACTTTTAGATTGCGCTGTTAAATTCATAATGTCAAATATCTAATTAACAATAAAACAATGAAGTTAAACAATTTAATCAAAGAATTATATTAAATTTGATTCAAATTTAGTTCGTTACTTACTAAGTCGTACGTTAATAGAGATACATGTTATGGATATTTACGTTGCATACATGAAAGTTAAAGTTAACAAAAGTTTATATAACTCAAGAGATTGAGTTTCTACTGCTCCTTTGACATCTAACAGTATGCGACATGTTTTAGTCGCGTTAAACGGATGGTAATCATAGCAGTGAACAATTACTAAACGTTATATTAGTCAAAAAAAGACTTTTTAAAAAATAAAAAGAGAAAATGAAGTGACAATTTCCATATTATTTTCCTTTTAATATGCACATTGTATCAGTTTTTTTTTAACTCCATATAAATGCAGGAAATCATATAAAATGAATAAATACATGTTATTACGCTTCACATTAATTTAAATAAAATTTTATTTCAATATATATACATATAAGTCAAAAAGGTACGGACATCAGAGTATTTGATATGCAGCTTTGGGCAGCAACGAAATGTTCTTTGAAGTAGTCTCACAAAACTGTTTTCACGTACTTCAAAATTAATTAAAACGTAGCAACATCCTGACGGACGTGTTTAAAAGTTGTTCCCCGCGTATTACGTGGTTAGACTGATTTTATTCTGTGTGAAACGCAATCCGCAATGCTTCCTGACAGGTTGCGTAATTTAGTGCAGACCAATTAAATGTTCCGATAAACTTTGGAAACTTGTATCATTAATTATGCGAATCACCAAATATCTACTACTGATTAGGAATACATTATTATATAATTAGTAACATCCGCACCAAGTTTAACTATCGAATTTGTATTATCTACGATGTTTCGTATAGTATATTATCGTTTAATGTACAATAATATCAGCAAATGTAAATTTATTCAGTATTATTAAAAGGTATCATTGGCTATAGGCGAGAGATAAAAGTTTCAAATTTTAATGAGTTGAATTTTTTGAAACGCGAAGAAACACGGAGAAAGCTTAAAAGCTTTAAGAGAAACGTTCATCGGAGATAACGAATATCTCAGGAAAAGTCAGCGATTCTTTTCTTTGAGTCATGTAACGAAATATAGATATTTCAATAACTACTACATGCTTTTCGACTATCAGATTTATCGAAAAACGTGAGACCGAAGGCAAAGGCTTTTTGAAAAATGTCGCATGACATTGTCACATGAAAACTTGTAAAAGTGGCGAGAACGCAGAATCGAGGACCATCTGACAATATGGATTTTGAGCAGAAGGTATATGAATTGGTGCGCGAATAGGACAATTCGACAGAGTTTGGTTGCAACGGGTTAATCTAATTTAGCCGCTGCGGGATTTGTGCGAACTATACCTGCGATTCGCGATACAGTGAAACAGCGTAGTTGGTTTAAAGCCGCACTCACGATGCTTGTCTTTCACAATTAAAACCAGACTTCCAATTATACAGCTGCAGTAGTAATGTAGCACACTGTAGGCCATTATATGTTGATATAAATTAAAATTTAATCTCAGCAAATAATAACTTCGAAATGTTGAACATTGCGGAGAAGAAGCACTCCGCTCTGATACGTAGATATACTATATATATATATATATATATATATATATATATATATACAAGCAAGATCATAAAGCTCGACAAACGCTATAATTGAGATTTTTAAATGTCATGTACTACACTAGCCGCGATGAGGTACGTTTACATTGTCTCATAACTGCTGTACAATGCCGCGTGTTGCAATTCTGAAGCGCAGCGGGTCTCGAAAACTGACCGTGTCAAGCAGAAAATCGGGACGGGTAAACGACGCTGGTTGAATTATTTCACGACCTTCCCATCTCGTTTTTTCTATTCCTGTCGACATAAATGATGATTACGTAGAAAATTCCCGTTGCATTTGAGCGTAAAAAAAAAAGAGAAAGAGAAAAAGAAAGGGTGGAAAATCATCTCGTGATCTTTTTGCTGCATCATACATACGTGGAACGGCGTTAATTAACCTGGCGGACGAATCTTGTCCATTTTTGCGCAATAACTTATCATTTATTAGACACGTAACCACTTTAATCTTGTCCTTCCGCGAATACAAAACTGTGAATTTTTATGCGCGCGCCGCGCCGTTATTATGGGATTTAACACTTACATCGTATATATATGTACATACATTTTCTGTCTCGTCGATAAATATAAGAAAAAGAGTGGAGTGCGCTCGCAACGTTGCGACATGTATATCATAATTGCGTACACCAATCGATATCGTGTCCGAACGAATCCGAGGATTTGCGAATTTTTATACGAGCCTGCACGGATAAACGCATTTCCTTGCGTTTCCGTAAAATCGACGAAGATATATTTCAAAGTTTCTCTCCACGCGCGAGACACTCCCGCCTCTGTGAACACTCTCATGAAAGATTTATGCTTACGAAAAGTCCGCTAACGCACACAGTGGCAACCAACGACAACGACGACGACAACGACAACGAAACCGGTGGCGGTCGACGAACGCGAAAAGCTCGCCTTCGGGAATCAATTTGCGGGATGAATTCAATACCTCGAAACTGGAACGACCGATGTCACTTGGAGGTAAAAGAATCGTACGTCGTGGATTAAATTTTTGAGCAGCAGTAAAATAACGAATATTTGTTTTCGTTTTAAATTTCGAGATTTCGCTTCTCCGGAATTCGAATTTTGCGATCGCTGGAATTCTGAATTTGTCGTCGTATGAATTCTGCGTCAGATAAGGGAAGATACGGCGTATCTCTCGCATCGATGCAGCGCGAGCTAGCTAGCTGTTGCATCGCGCAGCGCAGGAAAGCGCGCGACGCGGTAACTCGCAGGGCCATCATTTACCATCAAACAGACCACGCATGGAATAATATACAACGTGCCAGTCTTGCCCGTGTGATATCAGGCAATAATTCCTGCCCAGGTATCTGCATAATATACAGTCGACGGCGCGAGATTCCCTCCATACAAACGTTTACGTTTCGGATACGTTCTCGGCGGACGTGCGCGCGACCGTTTCGCTCGCTGCGAGATCTGTTCGAGCGATTCCACCGATGTAAATCACTGTCTGCTTCAGCGAAATTTAGATCTTCGTCGTAGGAACGCAGACAGAATCCACTGGGGTTCGCGAGTGTCAAGAAGAATCATTGGATGCCCGTCGAGGTAAAGTCCTTCTATAATTCACGACTGACTTATGGAAGTTTTGAGTTTCCGTAAATTGGAATTCGACATTTAGATCGGCAAAAGGTAAAAATAGTATTAGGTAATATTGGTAAGTTTAGGTCGCTCTAATGTTGAATTTCATGAAATTCAACGCTACATGTATGTACATTTCTGATCACATGTACCGGCTGATCGATTGTTGCGGTGAAATGGGACGGGCGAAATCGATAATTCGTATCGAATCGCGTTAACCGAATTAATGGGGATGCGCATTTTCTTAAATAATGCAATCGCGAGGTTGATGCGAGAGTCGCACTGAGATAATGAATTCCGCGAATGGCATTTGGAAGTCATAAAAGATTTATGATATGCCGCAGTTGTTGTACGCGGAGGGCACGCGTAATTCCGCAGCAGCCAACGTGTCGCCGGCGTGACACATCATGTAAATGAAACATGTCGCACGTATGTGTACATGTTGGAATAATACAGGTCGTGCAATGCGACTCGATGCAAATCGCGGCTCATGAGCACCCGTTTCAACGAACGATCGATCTGACTAGTCTTTTGCGTGGCAATTGCGAATAAGACTCTGTGGACCTTTTTTCTGAAACCATGCACGTAATAGGTATAAATTGCGTTTCTTCTAATCATAGTATTTATGCTCTGTTAGAAAGAATTGAATCATATCAACGTTTTTCTTCAACTTTATCAGCATTTGTCTTTAACTTGATTCTTCAGAGAGAGAAAGAGAGAGAGAGAGAGAGAGAGAGAGAGAGAGAGAGAGAGAGAGAATGAATGAATGAATAAATGAGTCGTTTATTTAGCGCCCTGGAATATCCCTTCAAGCATATAAATATTACAAAATTAGCATGAACATAAAAAAAGAAATAATAAAATACTATAATACAAACTTAAAGTAATAATATAAATAACAATAAAAGAGTGAGACAGAAAGAGAGATAGAGAAAAAGGGGGGGGGATTCAAGTTCATTCTTTCTAAATAGTAAACTTTTTGAAAAACTTCAAGCATGTTTACATTGAGAAAAATGTTCTGATTAAATCAACACAAAGATCCAGAATTTTAGTGAATTTTAATAGAATTTCTGGTTATCATTTTCTGATTATTATAAGCTTTTAAGACTATCCTAAGGCGTGAAAGCGTTAAAAGCACTTTTAAAAATTAAAGGCATTAGATAATTTAAATAATCCAGTTCAAATCGTCAAAACGAAAGATAGCGGTTGTTGTTAACAGTATCTATACGTATTTGTAAAACTACCTTCTTAACAAAATATGATTAATTACATAATTTTTATTATTAAGAAGATGCTATTAACTTTTGGAGGAGATCCCTTTAAGGACTCGACAGTGACACTGTCTTTTCGTCACTCAACCCCATGACAATGACAAAAAAGTTCTAGCCCTCAAAATAAAAAAGTCAATCAAAAACATGTCGGTCCTCAGAAGGTTAATAACATCTTGTCAGTGAATTTGTGAATTTGTCAAAACTGTGCAAAAGGAGCTCTTCATTAGGTTAAAGAAAGGAAAAGTTAGCCTAGATTGAGGCGCTCGAAGATCACAAGCCTTTGGACGCAAATTTTATAAACGCGATCATAGATAATTTCATAAGAATGGCAATCTATTTTTATTACGTTATCTAATCTGATACACTTGATACACTTTTAAATAACAATCACTGCTGCACCCTGCTTTTTCTTCCATTTTCGACCGATATTGCGTAACACGCGAGTCTTAATGGATTGTAATTCATGCTCTCGGAATAGGTACGTGAAACTTTTCGTGCGAGATAATGTGGAAGTTCTCTGCCAGTTTCGAGGGCCAAAGATATTTAGTGGCAGTATATCTTCCGAATCGCTTCACTCCATCCTCTGCAAGAACACTGACTTGCATCTACTGACTTTTATCGGCGAGTATGGATGTTTTACGGTGCCACGTAGGATTTTAATCGCCCGCGCTATTTCGATTTGTATTCACGATTCCGACCGTCGCGATTCTATCATGTATTTAACGATCAAACAGTATTTCCACAGATTTGTAACAATTTCAAGAATAAGTTATGTATCTCATTGCTATCTTGTACCTTCATATTATACTTTATATTTCTATTAAAGCAAAAAAGAAATTAATTCCAAATAAATTCATCAATGAATTATCGGTGGTAGACATCCTTTTGCGACTAATTATACTAAAAATTATGATATTTAAATTATTTAATTGATAGTAAGCACTTTTTCTTAAGCCGTTTTTAAATAGAAAATGACACATTCAAGCTCCTCTATCATCTATTCCGGTACGTATTTCAGTATATTTTATTAGCATTTTGATCCTCGTTAACTCCGCCGTTAATCAGTACAGGAAGCTTAAGTACCGCTCTCAATCTCAGAGAGAAAAGCTCGCTGTCTGAAGAAGGCGACACGCTAGTTGACTTTAATACGCCGTAAGTGTAATCGCGACGTGTTAATCCAGCAAAGAGATCGGCGTAGAAACGGAACGAACGCCGACAACGTCTCGCAAGGGAATAAGACGCGCACAAAATTGGCCTGATTAGATTTAATAAGCCCCTTGGGATTCCTGCGAGATGCCGCGTCTGGCAATTTGCGAAGCCGTGGGGTTTTGGGGCTGTCTAGTTTGAGAGGCAGATGTGATTACTATGCTACATCAGAGTCAAGTCCGCGATACACAAATATTGTTTGATCGTAACCATATTTTGCATTCTAACGAATTTTGTAACACGAGTAATTAAATCAGATTATATTTTAGTTGGTTGTGTATTTATTAAAAAGTTACACATTACGTTATTCTCGTTAAATTTAGAGAAATTTTGTTTTTAAAATCGTAACGATTTATTGTCGATAAATGCAGCAATAATCTAGTATTAATAAACACCATTAGATTTAGAGAAATATTAAGCGACATTATTAATATTGTTATTAAAATTAATATAGTCGAGCGCTAATACTGACGCATTTCCACCGTAAAATAGCTCTGACTGAAAAAAGTTACTACGAATGTTAGACCGTAGTATGAAGTCGGCAGTGCTTGTAACGTGCGAACGTTTATATCACGACATTAGTGCATCTTTATAACGCACCTCTGTATGCGACCCTTTTCTACACTTCGCCGCACTTTACAAGTATTACGGAATGTTCATCTTGTTCGTTCGCATAGCTTCTGCCTTTTCATATAGACGATTCACATATTGGGATTCTTCCATTTAATATTATTCGGCGGAACTCAGTACATTAGCTTTCTGCTAATATTTTTACATATTTACGCAACATTGGTACATCACGATTATAGAATCATAAATTTTCGTCTTTCGTATAATTTTTATTCACTGAAGAAATTAATCAATATGTTTTTCGCAAAATATTTTGTGAAATCAATTTTAATATTTTATCTTAACATCGCGCTGTCAAAGGGAGAACTGTAATAATTAAATAAATATACTTACAAAATATCCATTTTACACGTTAATCAGTTTTTCAGTATACTATATTTATGCTTATTGAAATGTACACATTACCTCTTTCAACTGATCTCGCGATGAGAAACATGTTTTATAAATTTCAAGCTGCTTTTTCTAGAATTGTCATTATGTTAAATTCGATACGTTATTATTACTTTGAAAGTTAAATTTTGCTCTTAATCGAATGTGATTGACAGCTCGTAAATATGAAATGAACGGCACGTCAAAAAAGACATTTCGATGAATTCTCTCTAACACAAAATACATGCGTATTCGGCAAATATAAAATGTAGCGGCTGACGAATGACGAAAAGAATACTTTGACGTGTCTGACAAGTCCGACATTAATGACGATCGAAGGCTGATACGTTGATGAGAATGGGTTTGCAGGTACATACAAAAGGCTTTCTTATAGTTCGCAGCGTGAATGATGGATGCCCGTGCTTCATGTAGATCCGCATAGAGAGGTTGTACATTTGCGCGTAGCGTTAGATGTGAAAAAAAGTGCCTGTATGTGTTGAAGAGGCTTGAATAAATTATGCGCAGGGAATAGACCTTCCGGGATGATAAAGTCGGATGATCGAGGATATCAAAGACTATTTTTATAGAAGCGACGTTTAAGATACGATTAATTTGTGTCAATAGAGCGATTAACAGATATGTGTATCAAAGACTTACGTTTGTAAGTAAAATCGATAGAAAAAAATTACGCTATGCTATTTCTTATTAATGCAATATTAAAAGAATAATAATAAAAATTCCAAAGTGTGGTAACTCAATTTTAAAACGCCATCGATATTGAGTAATACAATATTCTAACACGTAAATTTGACGTACAAGGAAATATATATAGATTAATGATTAATATCTTGATTAATATAGTACTAATTTTTCATACATTTCATACTTTTACAACAAAGATTTTTAATCTAGACCTTTATAAACAGCTAATTATTAAATAATAAGTAAATAACACTAGTAAATTTATTCTTGAAATTATATGGAGGAGTAGTTCAATTTTGTGTGTGTGTGTGTGTGTGTGTGTGTGTGTGTATGTGTCTATTCATACACATAAATAAAATACGTAATAACACAAAACTGCTTAAAAATTGAAACTTGTCATGCAATTCTCTGTTATAATGTTATTATATAAACATCCAGGGAGATCCGAAGTAATATGTAACGGACAAAATTTTTAAAAGCATGCTCTTTATTTGTTTTGAAACCAGATTGAACCTGGTTCAATAATGACTATTGAATAGTTTAACACTCAATTACCTTGCTCATTTAACGTAAAATTCACATCGATATTATTCTAGGATTAATAAGAAATTTAATTCAGAAACTATATTACACGCAATAGTTCTCACATTACAAAGATAATTGTGATATAATTTGCAATATAATTTGTAATGTAATTTGCAGAATTCGCTTTGAGATATTCGCGAATACTAATTGTGAGTTGCATAAGCGAGATTGTATGATTGAGATATTTTTATAGAAATTGAAAGTAAATGCACACACACAAACTGATCCTACTAACAGAAGTTTTAATTGGCAAGCCAATTATCGTCAAGGTGAGTGAAACGGCAACTTGCATAAAGGAAAAGCTGGCTGTTTTCTAGATTTTTGCCTAGACGTGAAGATAAACTTTATTTTACAATATTGCTTACATCACAAACATTTTATTCTTGTACTTTTCAATATAATTAAAAAAAATATTTTTAAAAGCTTAACTTCTCACTTCACTTCATAAAATATGAATATAGATAATATGCAAAGTATAGGCAAAATGAAAAATTTAATTAATATATCTCACGATTAATATAATTTATTCGTGATATGAAGTGGCATAAAGCAATGCGTCTGTAAAAAGTTTGTTTTATATGAGCAATAAGCGCATAATAAATGCACACATTTCTACAATCTAGTAGTTATAAGCGTTATCTGCTAGTAATACGAAGAGCTGGTAGAGCGAATGTAAAAGGGGATCGAACGAGGATACGCTATAACAAGGCTGGCTAATGGAAGCCAAAAAAGTTCGGGGTTCAAATTCGTTTCATCCCTCCTCAACTAGATATGCAGACAACAAAGAGCCATTGAGCCTCGCCGCACGTATTTCACTCGTCAAATTTCTGAATCCCTTCAAGGGATGGCGTGGAAACTTGAGAATGGAAGTTAGAGAGTCCGGAACGAAGACTCAATTAGAACTTTTGTATCCACGACAGCTGAAAGCGACATTTACGTAAAGGTGATCGGGTTTAGTGTCACATGCTTATATGAGGCGCGATCGATTCCATACGAACGCCTATTTCCATGATATAAATTGAATGTTATTTAAGTTGTTGATAGCATCGTACCGTCGACGTGTAGCAACTAAATTTACGTGAGAAAATGAAATCAAAGCGAAAAGCTGGAAAATGCATCTCATTTCAGGCCGTATGCGACATTACACAAACCCGATAACGGATGTGCTTTCGCACACAGTCGTGCAAAATTTACGTTACGGCATATATGCGACATTAATGAAATGTGTGTTAACGCCACGCATTATCGCAATTCACAATATTAAAAATACGAAATCGTGGAATTGAATAGTCAACCTGTATCCGCGGTTTTATATTCGTAGCCAATACAAACTCTATACTTGATAGTTTTCGAAATCTGCTCACGAACTCGTTATCGAACCGTTCCATTACCAAATTACAAACTGGTAGCGATATTAGCGTCAGCGTCGATAAATCCAGAGCGAGCCAATTTGCCAAATTGTTTATCGGATACTTCCGTCTCTGTTAGTGAACCGTGTATTTTTTATAGTTTCGCTTCCTCAAAACATATGAGATTTTTACGAGTGTCTCGTTAACGTATCATTTTCAGCTTGATCAACGATGTATATACAATCAATTTTTTTAAATGCACAACGAATCGATCGTCAGCTGTGTTGTTGTTGTCAAACAAAGCTTTTACGATATTATTTTATACGATTTTATATTATTTTATACGCTCGTGATTCTATAACAAGAAACTTCGATATATAAACTCTTCGAAATCAAACTCTTCTCGTTTGATATCGCTAATTTATTGGAATTTAATTAACTTGTCCGAGAATTTATTTTCCAAGTCCTTTTCCGACACGTATATTATTCATGGTTTAAATAATTCAATATTTATTGGATATCCTCCAAGAAGCCTAATATATGTATGCACGCTCATAGATGTGCCGTGTATACAAGAGAGTCGATCGATAAACTTCTACCACGAATATGACGTTTCTGAAGGGTTAGCGACCCCTTATTCTTCCATAATCGCCAAGTGCATTTACGTGTTTTAGCGATCCAGATTTGTCGCGGCACGGCGGGACATTGAGTTTCCCGGACGCAATTTGTCCGACGAATCTTTCAAACATATCGCACAACGCGACGTGCTTAATAGATTGTGACGAACGTTTTCACACGAAACGTGGAATTAGCGTGGACGCGACATTACTGAAGGTACGAGTACCTATTTGCCGCGAGTTCGAGAATAGATCGATAGCGTAGGCTGTTCGCTTTGGATGTGACGCGTTTGATTGTGCGGATCATTGGCGAGATGATGATCACCTTTCTTGAGGCAAGAGACAAGCAACCACCTCAGAAATGACGAGCAGTTTACGTGACAAGGGATGAACATGGAACAAGGGAAAAGATGTCTGTGATCCAAGGGTGAACGAGAATTCGCGATGTATCGGGTACTTGGCCGGTCGTTTATCTCGGCTCATAAACGCACGATCTCACGGGCAATTTCGTAAATTGGAAATCCAACCACGATCGCACGAACCCAAAACCATTTCAACCCTCTGTAACGAAACTTGCGGCCCTCATCACCGACATTGTGAACGGCGATGTGAACGGCCCGTGCAATCCTGCACGCCGCTGCTCTAAATGACTGGAAAACCTGCGAAAAAAGACGAGTTGAGGAAAGAGGATTACTCGTGTCCTAAATCGACTTCCGACATCAGGGATCAAGAGACATTTTATTTTTTTTCTCCCTTGTAAGTATTATAAAGGAATGTAGATCTACGATGTTCGAAATGAATTCCATCACGGATGAAACTGTAATATATGATTTTAATGCTTAAAAATATTTTGGAAAAATTAATAATAGATAATATTACGCTCTTATCCCTTAAATTTATGGATGATTTTTACGCAGAGGAAAACGTGTCAGTTTTGTTACAAAACGTCAGTTCGTTTTCATGAGTAAAACGTGATATTTCGTAATAAGTAAGTAAAATTTGGAAGTTTTACCAATTATGCCATTCATCCTCTCTCTCTCTCTTCTAATTCCTTTATCATTACATTAAAATCTCCCAAGCGTATCAGAGTAGACAGTATGATATTCTGGCAGATTTTCCTATCTTGCAAAATTGTAACAATAAGCACGCCATCGCATAATAAGTCTCACAACTTCTCGACAATAGTATTACTCTACTACTTACAAAATATATTTCGCTGTCTACATGTTTCGTACTGTTTCATAAGATTTCAGCTACCTCCGGATAAAGTACACTCGGCGATCTACTTTAACACCGCTGTTTCCACAAACACAACATTTTGAACATCTTAAGCCGGCAAAGCGTTAGTTAATTCAGAATCTTCCTCGATATTGTCGAAGCGATAACGCGAAACTATGTAATATTGGCGATGTTAGGTTAAATCGTAATAAAAATTCTATCACGCACGACGTAAACAAAAAGTGGTTTGCATTTTTTCCCGCTTTTTACGCATGGAAAAATTAAATCTACCTTGTTGTAAAAAAAGTAAATAGAACATTTTATCGTTATCCGATAGATAAAGTCGATTCAACCATACGAGTTATGGGTTATGTTTTTTTTTTGCTCACACGGACAAAATGACGCAAACCCCATTTTCTACGCACATAAAAGCATATTGAAAACTACATATTTTTGAGAAATAGAAATTTTTACGCTTTTTACTTACATTTATCGCAACGATATTACCATCCTGATAATTATATATATATATGTATGTATATATATATATATATATATATATATATATATATATATGCATTGGTTAAAATATTTGTAGACTACATTGTTAAAATTACAATTTAAATTATTTTAAACAATAATTTATCTAATACATTTGCATTAATAATAATATATATTTGAAATGTATTTGCAATGAAATTAAATTAATGAAATATTTAAAATACGATAATGATACATTTGCGTGTCTTCATTATATGTGCTTTTACGGACGAGCTTTATTTAATTCGATAAAGTTCGAAAAAAATTTGCGGTACGATAGGAAACGAAAGGATTTAATACGTATCTGTCAAATCTGATTCGCTGAATTATTTCAAGCTCTGCCGCTGTAATGTGATATTTCAAGGAGCCATCCATCTGGCTTAGGATCCCTAACAAAGACTACGATAGATGATGTAAAACTCATGTCGTGTCGTAATCCTCTTCAGGGAGATACGGTTTATTGAAATATTCATAATCATTTTTTCTACGTCTCTAGGGGCGAGACGCCGTAATTTCGCGTTTATCCCTTGTAGACGCGTTCATCCCTCCGCATTGTCTCAGAAGCAGATAACCCTGAGTCGTGAATTCACCTTCCAACAAATCGAGTTACGCTAATTTAACTCTGACACGTATCTTCGTATTTTTATTAAGCTCTAATTTTATTGACTAAAATAAACTAAAAGCAATAGTACTTAAAACTTTTATTGCGTGCTGTGCTTTTCCACAAACTTGTAATGATCGATGATTACAATCAGATTAATTAAAACTTTCTCATTTCTTTCTAGCTCTGCGTTAAAATCTTCAGCATTCAATCTATTTCATCAACGTTCATCATTTTGATATTATACTTAATTAAATGTGCTTTTGGCCGGCGTAATTATTATTTTTTCTAACAAGTGTGAAGTCATATTTCGTATTTCCATCGTTCAGTCACGGAATATAATCGTTTAGCGTCATTTTGCGGCAGAGCCTTTATTTTGTAATTTTTATTGACAGTGTTAGTGTCGTTATATATTGTCGTCGCGCAACTTTTTTTATCATGTATAAAATCTGCACAACTCTTAATGACAGCAACGATGTAACGACATTGTTGCTGTCGTCAAGAGTTAGAGAATAAGGCCCCCCCCTTCCTGCAGGTCTTTTATAATTTATCGGGAGGGTACACGTCGTTTCGACGCACTTTGTCGTTCCTGGGCCTCGGTCATCGATCGATAACGGTTGACGTACACACGCCCAAGAAATTAATTTTGTATGCACCCTTCCGCATGAAGTGGGATAACGAGCGAGTCGCAGAAGCCATCGTGTACACTACCATTGTGTACATGGGGCTGCATTTTCTAAGTGATTCAATTCACGTGCGATTGTCAGAGTCGCGATAAATTTCGGTCAACGTAATTTGCATTACTTGAATACGAAAAATTCACCTGCAATTAGAATAAAAATGTTTCAAGTAAAAACGTTTTATTCGATACAATCTTTCTGTTTCAATTTTATCAAAATGTATTTTATTCCTGCTTTACGCAAAAACTTTACGTATTATAGAATTTTTGTTAGAGTTTTATATTCTACAATATTAGTACAATGCATGATTGATTAATATAATGTTTTGTTCCTTAATACACATGAGAGAGAGAGAGAGAGAGAGAGAGAGATTTCCTTTACTACGCGCGTACAAATAATATTAATAATTGATGTTAATAAATTAAAATAATTATTAATAATATAATATTAATTTACTTAATAATATAATACTTAATAATATAATATTAATTATACACAAGCCGTTTACGTCTTGAATTAATTTTCACTACTTTTACAAGTAGATAAAAATTATTACGTAATTCTTATATATCGATTCCGTACTTCAAAAGTGACATAACTAAAAAAATGTGACTTTCAAGTTGTTATCATGAATGAGTTAAATAGTCATTACCCTTTTAATTATAAAAAATGAATAAACTTAACTTTATAAAAAAATCATAACTCATAAATCAAAACATCATAACTCAAAAAGAGTAGTTTTTTAAGTTATGAAATGAAAATGGCAAAAATGACATTTAATCATATTAGAATATTATATTAACAACTAGGGATCGTAAAATTACCAGATACCGGATATCGGATATCCGGACAGAATGTAACATCGGATATCTAGTATTCAATCGGATATCCGAGAAGGCAATTTCTTCGACATTTTCTGGATATCCTACCGGATTCCAAGAAAATGTCTTCTAAAAAAAAAGGTTTATAGGGAAAAAGATTGTAATTTTGCAACAATATATAAGATATTATAGCATCATGAATATATCATACTTATTTCTAGAACATTTGTATAAGAAATTAACAATTTAATGATATCAAATTTCAATCGAATAATAGTGATATCCGGCTATCCAATCGGATAGTAAAAAAGTACCGGCTAATACCGGATACTTAATACTTTCCGGATATCCGGTGCATTCCTATTAAGAACATATTCTTTTTGCCGATTATTTAATCAGTCAATAATTTTTCTGTCAAATGGAAAAATAGATTTTCTATTTTAAGAAGTTTAATTTTTTTAGTTGTGCCACTTTTGAAATAAGAGAACAATATACTTTAACAGTTTTTAGAAGATATTTGTAAGGTTATACATTAAAAAAAGTATATAAATGTTATAACTAATTTCTAGATGTACCTAATATTTCAAAGAAAAGAAATGCACAGACACGAATGACCTAATCATATATATTTATAAGGATTAATTAATATTACATTGTATTTTATGTTAATATTTTATAATTTGACACGCAAATATGATTACACGACAAATCGACGAGTATAGTTAAAAATTTGATTATTCTCGCTATTATCTATTTGCAAAGCAAACTATCATATTGCTGCTAGAAAACTATAGCTGGAGTGTGTATAAATGATCATAGTCGAAGGAATTTGGATTAATTATTTTACCTTGAATATGTTGTCGGAGATTGTTAAGAACTGTTTTTCTACTTCTCTGTCGCACTTATTTTAAATATTAAATTACTCACTCTTTTATACGTGAGCAAAGAAACAAAAAGGAAGTGGAAGAAAAGTAGAACAGGGAAATACGAACTACTGGAATTTGCTTGCACAATCTGTAAGCAAATCCGTTTCGATTTGAGGCGTTAATGCCACGCTCGGGAATAAAATTGCGCGACTCTCTGTCTCGAGAATCCAGGATTTCGCATTTTAACATTGTCTCTCTTTTGCTTACACATACATGACAAATAAGATGAATAAATGATATGAATTTCTTGGCTAATGGTTAAACGGTCTGTAGTTGAGATTTCAGGAATAAAATATGATTTATAATTTTATAAATATTATAAAATTTCACATGTATGTATATAAAGTAATAATAATTGTAATATATATATTATTAATATTATTTTATATATATATATATATATATATATATATAATATTTATTTATAGTTATATAATTTTAATACTTTATTAATTGCACTTTCAGTCTCGAAAATCCAGGATTCCGCGCTTTAACATTCTTATTTACATAGTGCAATTCTCTTGTTTACATAGTGCAATATTTGTACAAGAGAGATACCTTTTAAAAAAACCTTATTCTTAAAAAGTTAACATAAATAAGCTTTTTATTAACAAAAAATAAAATAGATTGTATATTTCTAAAAATTTTAGGTAAAAATTATTTTATCTAAAAATATGTAACAGTTAAAATACGTTATCTTAAAAATAAGCGAAAATGAAAAATTGTGTTATTTGGACGTACAAAAAGTATTCGTGCAGTCTAAATATTATATTTGTTTCTAAGATTATGAACATGCAAACCTTTTTTATTTATGTTAGGACAGAATGTAATCATTTCAAATAATTTTTAATAAAAATTGTTAACTAATATATTTTCTACAAATATAAGATCTTTTTTTATAAAAATTTCGGTAAAAATAATTTTTGCATTCGTTATATATGATAAATAAATTGAATGGATAATATGAATTTTTGATCGTTAGATCATATGTATATAATTTTTAAGAATTTAATAACAGAAATTTATTTATAATTTTAAAAATATTATATTCCATATGTGTATATACATTAATATGAAACTCTCTATACTTATTAAATAGTACTATATTATATTATATTATATTAATATATATTATAAGTATTATATTATATTAAAGCGTATATTAATAATTATATATTTTACTATAATACTTTATTATTAATTATTAATATTACATAAACTACGTAACGTTAATATTAATAATAACGTAGAGCGCACCGTGTGTAATTACCGACGCGATGAGTCACATTTCTTACCTTTCTGAACTTGCAGCGGAACCGAATCCGAACCAACTTCACATGTTAGTGAGGGAGTCATGTTATGGTGGGTGAGTCGCGTCGCTTCGTTGTCTCGCTTGTTCGATATTCGCTAAATTTTACACGATTTGCGGTTTGTTGTCGGAAGTGTCACGCGAAAGATTGTTTAATTCGTTGAACAAACTACGCGAAGACATCGAGTGCATCAGGTTCGTCATGGTACGCGTCGTTAATACGACTTTAATTTGTTCACGCGACGCATCGCCCGACTTCAGTTGATATGACGTCATTGCTGTGTTTCGATGCGTCTACGGCGTTCGTCGTTACCAATACTTGCCAATCATCTGCAATTCTACCTGCCATCCTTGAAATGATCGATAAACGAGTAAATGATTCATCGGTTCGTAGAATTCTTGACGACGTTCACGGCCCGCCTGTTTGTAGTAAGTCTGCTTTATTCGGTCAATCTACTTTACGAGAAATCGCTGTTAACCTCTCCGAGAAAAGGAGGAGAGAAGCGGAAAGTACTTTAAATGCGCGTAATAATTTTCTTCCGAGACAATCCCAAGCAGATAATTTAAAGAAATAAATCCGCATTTAAAGAAATAAATAATAATAGTTATTTAGAAGATTGAAGAGAAATAAATTTATTAATAAAGAATAAAGTAGATAGTATATTTATCAAACTAAACAAATAATAATTTAGAAGAATAATCAGTTTTATCACAAAAAAGTGTATTTTTGATAGAGTTCCACAATGTGTATAATAAAACGATTAATTTTATAGATAAATGTTTATTTAAATTAAAAAAAAAATAATTATTATAATAAATATCCATGTAATTAATATACAATTATTATGAAATTATTATATATACATATATAATTATTTTATTATTTGATTACTATTTAATAGTTATATATTTACGCTCGTCTAAATTGAAAGAATATAATAATTATAACAATTTCATTTAATTATACGTATTTCAATTAGTTATATATACAACTAATGCAATAATATTAATATTCTTTAACATCAAAGGATCCTGCATTAATTACGTAGAAAATTGGATCGTGAAATTAAATTAGTTTTCACATATGATGTACCGTATAATGTGGCGAACAAAAGATGTCATAGATTCAAGGCTCAGTAATGGATTTTAAGCTACGATGCGTTAAAGGTGTAAAACTTGTGTTTACAAAGGATCTTTGATAAACTATAGTAAAAATTACATTTTTAAGCCTTGTGTCTTGTTGATATCTTTGGATTACCACATTATATGTGAAAACTAACTTATTTCATTAAAATCTAATTTTTTTATATATAATTAGTATACGAAGTTCTTTTATTATTACTACATTTCTATATTAACCACACTTTTATAGCTTTCAGTCATCACTTTTTTTATTCTAATGATTTTGTAATACTAGTTATACTACTACTTATAAAATATTACTTATAAATACTTATATACTACTTATAAAATTTTATAAAGCTAATTATGAATACTTAAATTCAGCATTGTGATAGAAAATAAAATCGTTTTGCTGAATAAATGTACGCAGAAAAGTCATTAAGAGCACTCTTGAGCAAGTAGCTTTCGATCAGTTAGTTGCGGGTTGTATAATATACTATTTTAAACGACTTTTAAACTGCTTACGGATGGCAGCATTATCCTCGAGAAATGATTCCGAACATCGCGGAGGCGGTATATGACTGTTAAGTCGCAACCGCAACGGAGGTCGTATCGAGACAGCATGCCGGTAGCATGGACGATGATGGATGAACACGTAGAATAGAAAATCTTGCCTGCTAGCGTAGCGTACGGTAGCGTAATATTACGCAGAAGGAGTGGGAGCCGAGAGCAAAAATGACGGGGGCATGAATTATTACTACGCACGCCGGGGTTCTCATATTTCCAGACGCCGCCGTGCCGCAAAACTAGTAAGTAATCGCATATCGTCAGTTTCGACATTTTTTACATTTACTTGGAGAATACGTTGATAAAAATCTGGTTAAAAGCGGTCCGCGGCGTCGCTTTCAACGGTGAGAAATTTTGAGGGACAGATACGCGTAGACGGAATTCTTTTTCAGTAAACATATGCGTATGACTTTCTGCTCACACACATGCAGAGCTCAAAATTTATTTCATTTTATTTTAAGAATAACGATAAAGGAAAAAACGGCACTCTTTTAATTAATTTTCCGTTCGCAATCATATTTTTATTCCCTCTGTTTTGCAATTTGAATTTTTTTTTGTCTAATTTGAATTTTTTACTATTATACAGGCTTGAAAAAATTTTAGATTACTTTTTATTCTCTCTATTATAAAATAATTTTCTATTATAAAATATTATTAAAAAAACCTAGATTGCAAATAAATGATTAATCATTCAGCAATGATCTCAATAATTATCGTAGTATCAGTTCATAACTACATGAATTGTGCGTATCGATATTTATTATTATTACTCACTTTCTTTTTCGAACAACGGTAGAATTCAACGTCTGACTTTTCAATGCCACAATCACGTTATAAAAGCGTGGATTGTAAAAGACGCCTTGTCGTCAGATTAACTGCAAAAGAAAAGAGAGCAACATCCGGCAGAGACACAAAAGTAGATGATGGAACGCGAATCCGCGAGCTTGCACTGCGAGTTAATTAATCATATTGCGTTATATTTGGCCGCCGACGGTGCTAAACTCTTTAATTCGTTACCGTCGCTCGAAGTGGAATGGGAAGGGGACTAAAATTTTCATTAATTAGTCACCGACGTCGGGCGGGGCAACAGGGACGTTCGATTAAAAAAAATTTTTTTCCTCTCAGCATCTCGATCCGTTTAACGTCCGACAATGCACGCACACAGATTCGTGTACATATTCGCACCTGCAAAATTCTTTCCCCAACGCTACCGCGCGATTAAAATATTAAATATTTAATATAAGCACAATACACCAACCAACTCTGGCGACCTGTGTGACGTGGGGAAATATTAATAAACATTGTATGTCGCGTTATCCATGTTGCTTGTACGTTAATATCTAAGTACGCGTCTCATCATGTTCATATGATCCAAACAATATCTTTTAGATCACGCGTATGCACATGGTAGAATATCCTTTATTCACATTGCCAACACTATTTTTAATATTATAATATAGTATAATATATCAGATAATGTAGCAAAGATGTACAATATACACTATATAAGCTTTCGAACTAAATTAAACTTTTCAGAGCATAACCAGAGGAGGAGACTTTCTTGAAGTATTATAAGAATATATAATTAGTTTTCATAATATTATAGAAAATTAACACACATATATATTTATTATTCTCTTATTTCCAAAGTGACACAACTAACAAAATTAAGTTTTCCCAAAAAGTGAAAAAATTATTTTTCAACTTGAAAAAATAGTTGAATAATCAAATAATATATCAGCAAAAAGAATATATTTTAATATAATTGAATGTTATTTTTGTTTTATTATTCTTAAAAACCATCCTTTTTGAATTGTAATGATTTTGAAGTTTTTTTTAAAACCCTGTCACGCTTTTTAAGTTTAGATTCGACAATTTTGATGATTTTTTACGAAGTTAAGTTAGTTTATTTTTAATGATTGACAGAATAATATTTACTTAACTCATTGTTTTTTGAGTTGTGTTATTTTCAAAATAGAAATAAGAAAGTGATATATGATATTATTTCTTGATTGAAGTAACAAAAATTAAATTACTTAATGAATATATTGAATAGTAATATAGACAAAGCCTATTAGCTGAAATAATATGTACACGTTTGCCTGCATTTCGCCTGTATATGACATATTAAATGTAGTCGGCTTAATTTCTCTAATTAATAACCTTATTTGGCTGCTCTTAATCTCTCTGAGTGATTTACATGCTGACAATTAACATTCAAATCTCACTAGCAGTTATTTTGCTACATCGTAAAAGACGACATATCAAAGCACACGCGATTATTACCTGGAACAATAGTCGGACACGTAATCGCGGATCGCTTATTCATAGCAATTACTCACTGCGTGAGTCACGAATAGGAGTGTGCGGTGTTTATTCGCTTTTATCCAGTCGATGAACTTTTTACGCAATGAATTCATTAATGAATTCTACACACTGAAAAAGAATCTGGTGGCTACCTAAATTATGTGAAATAATTTTAATCAAATGTTTGATTAATATAATAAAATGATTTTCTATTTTTTAAAATATTTAGTGTTGCCATAAACATAATAATAACCAACCATTTAGTACATTAAGGAAGAAATGTACTAAATTAAATAAATTTTGATAAATAATTATTTGGTAGTAATATAACATTATTTACAAAAAATAAATATTTGCTAAATAAACAATAATAATTAATAATTAAATTAAATTAATGATTTTTATATTAAATAAATATGTTTATATTTAGTAAATATTTAACTGGCATTATTTAAATTTTGAACAAATACTCATTAAAATTTAGTACATTTTTCTCTCAATGTAATAATTACTAAATATTTAGAAAAATAAAATTATTTTTGGTTACATTAATCGAATATTGTATTCAAATTATTTCATTCAATATTTGATTACTACTAGATCTATTTTGCAATATATTTATAAAATTTTTTTAAATATATTTTTTAAACATATTTTTTTAATATTCTCGTATGTAACGTAAATGTATGTCATCATCATTTTTTTCATGGTCTCCGTTTTTACAATATATTTAAAAAGTTTTAAATAAGTTTCTTTAAAATGAAGAGATCTTCTATTAATCGACTGTATTCTATTCATTATGTCTTCATGTATGCGCAGTTTCAATATAGCCTCGATCTCAAATAACTCTGTAATTAGGCGCCAAAGTAAATGTTTGCGCGGAAAATTCCGTCATGCTCTCATATAACGTCTTAAATATGGCTACGGCTATCTGATCTTCCTCTTTCGCAGACCTGGCTTTCCAAAAATAATAAAGCTGCCGGGCACATTAAATTCCGCCAGTCGAGGGACGTGCGACGCAATGATAAATTAATCGAGCAACGATTAATTAAAACGTATTAGAAAGCCGTGCTGCGCGTCCTGTGGCGGCGTCACGTGACGCGGAAGAGAATACGATTCATCACATTTTACGTCGTTGCCGCACATCGATGATAATAAATCCTTGTCGTGGCAGCAGTCTTGGGGTCAAACCTAGAAAACCATGACACTGATACGCGCACGTGACGAGGTCACTATCGGTAGTGTCTGGTTTCACCCCTGGATATATATAGGATTTCAGTCAGGAAGGAACAAAAATCTTCACATAAAATTGATTAAAATATACCTATGTTAAAGCCAGAATTTCAGAACTTTCTTAATATTTCTTCTTTCTTTTTACGAGCATTTTCTGTGTACACTTAGCATATATAGTCCTTTGAAACGATTTTCCGATATTGTTGACTGCAACCAGATTTTCATCTTTTGCTTACTAAAAAAACCTTGATATTCGTCGTACACGATTGAGTTAAGGAAATATACAAGCGTACGTTTCATATTGCTATAGAAAAAATATTTCGGCTTCTTTTAACACCTCTGCTAATTCCGATTCTTTAAATTCCTCTTTTTTAATTTTTTTATCCCTTGAGAGAATGTACTCTGAAAATTATTCAAATTATAATAATCAGAAAAAACTATGTGCTTTCTTTTTGAAATCTTTTAATGTCATAGCTAACATAATAAAATAGGTGTAGTGTTAACAATAAAAAAGCCGGATAAGTTTTTGTCATCGGAAAATCGCTGTCTCAGCTATTGAAGAATCTAAGTAAGGAATTATCAGTGATTTTTTTCTTCTTATAATCTTATATCTAAATTCTTTACTAGATCTAAGATGTATAAACTAATCATATTAAAGAATTTTATGATACTTGTAAAACTGCTTTCTCTGCAGTCAATAATTTTCATAATTTAATTATCTCCAGTCAAAATTTTAGTTTTATTTTAAATCTCTTTCAACCTCAATTAAACTTTATAAATCTTTTGATACTTGATCAATTAAATAAGATAATATTATTTAATCTACAGCTTCCATTTAGAAAACTTCTTTTAAACCTAAAAATAGAAAATTTTCCAATAACTGTCATTTACTCAGGCTCAACGTAGGAGCTCAATTCATTAGATTAGAATCTATTATAAATCTCTAGAGTTTACGTACCTATGTCCTAATTATAAATCTTTAGATTCTGTAGACTTTAGAGTCTATAGAAATATTTATGTATACATACGTCTTAAAGGTTCAAAGTAAGAGCAAAATTTCGGGATTTCTTCTTGCCAAAATTTGAGAGAAAAATAAGCGTCCCTGTCTCTGCCCCTGCATGCATAATGTCGATGCCATTTACACTTTTCCAAAATTATCGCTCGCCATTTTCCATCTTGGCTATCGTCGAGAAAGCTATGCTAAATAATGATCTACGACGCCACACGCCCCCCGTGAGCCGCGAATATACCCTGTAACGGGTATGCCAGTCGCAAAGCCCGTTTACCGCAAAACGGCGGCCGTCGTCGTTCGTAATAATTATTGCAGTGGCCGGCGCGCGCGATTACGTACCCGTTTACAAGGAGTGTTTTATGTCTGGCCCGTAAATTCTCGTGGAACATGGCGCACCGAATCACGAACATTGGAATTCGTTCTAGTCGTAGGAGATGAATTGCATACGCAGTAAAATTATTTTTGCCACTCAAACAAACTCACATTACACAAGATACACGCGATCGCGGTTGCTTCAAGTATTGTATTGTATATTGCATCGCTCGTTAAATTATCGATGCGGTATCATGCAATTCATAGAGTCTATGAATTATGTGGAAATTATATAATATATTTTTTTTACAACTCTCTCGAGGAAACTCATAGATCAATTAGCAATGGATCCTTTCGCGCGTTAATTGTCTTAATGATTTTCATCTGGATCTGCAGAAAAATCCTATCCTCGAAAGAGGATTAACGACCGCGTGGAATTGCTGACTGTGTTGCACGATAACGCCCGGCAAAGATTCGATTTGCATCGATTGTCGGTCGAACGCGAACCGATGCCAGTGGCCGGAGACAGAGAGGAAGCTCTGCATTGATTTTCTGCGCCATTTGAAAAAGCTAGCCCATACTTCTTGGCGGGTGTCTCCCGGAGCGAGTGTAATTTAATTTTAACGCCCGCACAGGTATCGCAGGCGCGCCAACGGTCGATCGATGCCGGTCGCGTTCGCCAACGGTATTATTCGCGGGACAGACAACGGAAGTTTATAGTTGACCGTCGCGACGTTTTATTTCCAATAAAATCCGTTTATCGGCTCGCCGATACTTTTCGCACTCGTTTACTCAATAGGGACCGGTAAGTACGCGATTGGATCAGTGGGATTTGAATCGCAGTTGACAATCGCGGTTCCGTGTCCCGATAATCGTCGACAGTCATAAAAGACCGTGATTCTCTTCCTCCCAGTCGCAAGTACTCCCATCACATTCAATATTCGTTGCGAATAAATAGCGATTTCACGATGCGTACAACGTGACATGTAAACGATATTTTACGCACGATTAATGAAGGGCTTCATGTAAATGAAGCTTTACCGATGCAAATAAACGATAGAATTTTATTCTTTATTTTGTCGCGAATGTACAGATATATACGTGTAATACGAACGAATTCCCATAAAACTGTTAAAAAAAAAAACACTAAAAATTACACGTGATCAATTTGTACAAATGCGGAAGACCTGGTACTAGCATCGCGATTAAATTACATCCGATAAGCCGCATGACCTCGTTCATAGCACGAGAGATGTGCATACGACTGTTGCAGGTGGAAATTAAAATTAACCCCTTCGCTATCAGTCTTTAAACGTACGCCACAATTGGACGCGACAGCACGTACAATCGCATGTATTCCCGTAGATCGGGGTCGATTCTACTATTTGCACTCATGAGAATATTTATGTAGAATTCGCGATCACGAATGCTGCAAGAATAATTACCGGAGTGCTGCACGCTCGTGCGTACAGGTACACGCGCACGCACACGCACACGTGCGATACGCATTTATTTCGTCCGGTAGAACACGATCGATATAAACTCGATCTTCGCGTGCCCATAGACGACCCGATTTTCACGAGGCTCTCGACACCGCTGTGTAATCTGGATAATTGGTTACTAACCGCCGAGATGTGTATTTAATCGAAAAAGTAGTGCGCGATAACCGGATATTCGCAGAAATGCTTTTATTCACATTTCGGAATATAGTTTGATAAATGAGCGGGAGCTTAAAAAAGATATTAATAATAGTTAACGTTTATAAACTGCAAATGAAATTTGAATGAAATGGAATAATACGTTACTATAACTTTTTTTGAAAGCATTTTTATTTTCGATAATGCCAAACCACGGACCACATCCGGCGAGAGGATTATTTTAATGGCTAAAGGGATTATTATTAAATCCGCGACGGAGGCTTTTTTCAACGCGCAAACTTGACCGTTCTAAAACTAGCAAACTAGCTGGACAACGTTAGACATTATTTTCTTGAAATTTGCATAAATAAACGACGCTCTCTCGGCGATTTATTGCCGGTATATTAAATTCGATATTCACGATGTTATAACGTCAGTTTTATAACCTACTCTTGCTATATATTATCGTGTTTATTAACGATAAAATAGTTTGACAACTGATTATTGACATTCATATTTACGTACGATGCTATAACGACGATACAAGCCTGATTGTCCAGTCGGATATTCCTTTACTGTTCGAATTGAACTTCGACAATTACAGTGCCCGTTCTGTGATTGCCTAACCGAAACGGCTGGTATCATCCAAATTGCATCTCCAAATCTCTCGGACAATTTCTGTTGCAAATCAGTGAAAATAATTTCGCCGCACCGGCGCTCCTTGAATAACAATTGTAAACGGAAACTGTAATTGATTAGTTTGCCGCTTGTGCACATATTGAATAACATGGTATAAAGTAAAATGCCATAAGCAATTTTACGATAATTAAATTTAACAGGGATTTGTAAATATTCGTCTCCGATGTTAAACGAACGGGAAAAAAAAATGCAATGGTATATTTGTATTCTAAATGGATGTTTTTATTGAAACAATTGAATTATATTTTCTATCCATATAAAAATTTGTTTTTGTCGAAGAAGTTAAGTTAATGTTTTTTTTATTTAAATACGTTCGATTATGCATATATTATCTTTGTATCAAATTTTCGCCACATGGATCACATAATTTTATGCCATCGTAATAATGATATAAAATTTATCCAATATATTTATCCAATCTATAAAGAGTTTTAAATGTAATCATCTATTCAAAAAATATGAACCTTATGAAAACATATATATGCGCCAAAAACGTCTCTCTTTTGTGTGTAAATATAGCGAAAAGATTAAAACGCTTTACATAGGTATAATAGAAAATTGAATGCGTGAACTGTCTATTTTCCGAAACAGCAAAATCTAGTTTGAATGCAGGGATAAACGAAAGCTTTAGCTTTCTGTAGCCGCATGACCATGAGTTTTGTATGCCCCATGAAATGCATTCTCGAGTACAATGCGCTGCTTGCAAAAAAAAAATCGAGGCGGGAGTTACACCAGTCGGTCCCGAAACTGCGTTCGAATGTTCGTATGCGTCGAAATAAACTCGCGGAGTTGGTTCGACGTAATCTTCTTGCGTCACATAGCCCGAGGGAAGTGGTATATAGAATATCGCGAAGCCTGTTACGTGTCCTATTTAATTTTCTCCCTCTCGTATCTTAAAGTCTCGAGCGAGCTTACGGAATATATCACGACCGTTGTCTGTCGTAAGAGGCGAATGAAGATACACGGAGAGTTCTCACAGTTGAATTGACGCAACTCGGTGCACCTCTCAAGAGGAAAATATTGCGTTTCCGTTGCAGCGACTTCCGTATTCTCGCCCTCGAAAGACGCCTTCTTTCATTACGACTGGTCTTACTGCGGATTCTCTAATGTAGAGCGAAAAAGAAAGTACAGAAGCGGTAAATAACACTGATAGAACTAAAGGAAGTGAAATTGGATCGAAAAAGATCGAATCACACGGAGGACTTTTTTACTTTTGAAAAGATCACGAATCGTCCCTCGCAAATAAAATGTATCTTCTTTTTCTTACCTCTGATAATCGTACTTTTCTCAATTCTGTGACACCTTTAAAAAAAAAACATAATAAACACGTAAGAAAAATCTTTACGCTTTTTAGAGTAAATAAGAATTTCTTTTAAATATCCTGTTCATCTTTTATAATAAAAATAATTTAAGTTTCTTTTGATTATTGCTTATCAAATTGCTTTTCATTCTTAGTCTATTGTATCAGAATTCAAAAATAACAAAAGTTATAAAAAGGAAAAATAAGAAATAATAAAAATTATATATAAGAAAGAATAAATTTATTATCTCTGTATCCGTTAGTGATGTTGTTTATCATCAAATAATACTTATAGTATCGTATCAATAAACTGCGAAATCTTAGAATATAAAACGTTATTGTGTGCAAGATATTTTACATTAGATCTTATCCGAGTCGAAATTTTAGTTTTATCTTACTTTGAATCTCTTTCAACCTCAATTACTTAGACTTAATTAGTAGTAGACTTATAAACTTGTTTTGATACTTAAAAAAAATCAAAAATAAAACCTCTTTTAATATTACTTAATCTACAGCTTCTATTTAGAAAACTTCTTTTGAATCTAAAAAAGTAGGAAATTTTCCGATAACTATCATTTTTAGGTTCAACATAGGAGCTCAATTCATTAGATTAGAACTTATTATAAATCTCTAAAATCTACATACGTCCTAATTATAAATCTTTAGAGTTTATATACATCTTAAAACTAAGGTTCAAAGTAGGAGCAAATTTTCGACTCGGATATATATAACATATGTATATGTAATTAATGTAAAAATATTAATAATATTTACTTCACGAATCTATAAAGAGAAATTATCTGTACCTTCGTTGAATTTGTACAAAAATCGGTACCGCGATGCATAAATTTACGAATGTAAAACGGTAGCGTGAACGATCGTCTTATCGGTGGGAACTAAAAACTCACTGCGCCCACTATAAATTACCAGGTGACGTGAACCACTTCTCGATTCGGTGTAGCATAGATACAGAGTACAACGTTTTGTAGGAAGGAGCAAGAAGTTATACGATCGGTTGATCTGGCCGCTCGTTTATCATCACAGGTCAGTTTCCTTCGGCCTCGGCGCCCTGCATACTCGCCTGCGCGTCAGGTCGAACTGGGAATCACGCGTGTCGCTACTCAGGGTCCATAATTTACTCGACGTGCTGGAACTTCCTATTCGCAGGGTAGGACTTTCGCGCGGTACGGAACACTTCAAGTGGAAGGAAATGTTTTCCGGGTAAATTCCTCCGCGAGGTCGGCAGTAGCAGCACACTTGGGGAGGGAAGAAATATTTCTTTTGAAACTTTCGATCCACCTGACAACTTGGAAGAACGATCGCGCGAATCTGTGATTCGGTAAATAAGACCGCCGTGAAATACTCGTGTTTCGTCCGCAGATCGATGAGAGATATCGGCTCGTCGGTTTTGGAACTTAAAGGGTTTCGTTGCTGACTTTATTTTTAACGGAAACTGACTGGAAAGAGTACGATGAGGAGTTATTGATTGATATCGATAATATATATATATATATATATATATATATATATATATTTACACAGAAAAAAATTTTTCGAAAAAAGATCTTAAGAACTTGTAGAAAAGCTTAGCAACAATCGTTTAAAGAAAATATTTTTATAATGATTTATTTTATAGAAAAATTTGAAATTTAAAAATAATGCACTTAAATAAGCATTTAAATAATTACACGAAACAAATTGTTATATTAATATGAAAAAAATTTTTTCATAAAATATGAATAAAATATTAAATATAAAACACGAGAAAGAATCTATTTTATTTGTATAATAACAAAGAGCGAATTTAATTTTTTATTTTGGTTTTAATATGTTATTTTAACAATGTTTCGATGAAGGTATTCAAGGATACTATGCTCAAAAATTCGAATTGACATTTAGAGGAAGTAATAATTGTAAAACATATGTTACAATAAATCGGAGTGTTGTAGTTATAGAAGAAAATTGAATTTTGGCAAAACGGACAAATTTTTGAAAGAGGAAAAAGAAATTCTTATGAGCTTCCTATGTATGTCACGAAAGATTTGAATAATACGCAAAGAATGCTGAAACTGTATATATAATATCGGCCAAGTATTAGTGAGTCGAAGAAATGCAAAAGAAGAGCATTGAAAGGTTCCAAAAGAGCGACATGTGATAAAAGTAGGAAGCAAAAGAAATATTCGTCTTTTCCATTTTGCCCTTGTCAGATGTAATATTCGAGGTTATACGAGTTACGAGGAAGACAGGATAAAGTTACCCATCTCCTCGGAGATTTTATGTCACGAGCTCGGATGCTCCATCACAGAACTGTATAACAGAAAAATATAGAAAACACATACTAGGAAATACATCGTACACAATAGCAGTCCGATATCATGTACAAAATTGAGACATTCTGATATTATATAAAAAAATATATAAAAATCGTAATAACATGTACGTTTTCTACGTGATAGGATATGTGGTAGAATGAGTTCCATGATTGTTCATTTAATGACATTTACTTCAAATTTATATCATTGTAAATAGTAAAAGCATAGAAATGGTTTATAGGCATTTTACCTTTATCTAAATTCAACTATATTTATAAAATATTTTATTCTGTATCTGATGAATGTATTTTTTAATTTAAATATGATATTTTATAAAATTGCATAGATATACATATATATAAATGTACATAAATTGTAGAGATATATTGTTTAAAATACAATAAAATAACCACGTATCAATTTACATTGACGGTTTATGTAATTCTGCGCCGGATAATCGAAGCATTCGAAACTTTCCACAGACGAGTTATATCTTTCGGCCATTTCAGATTGACTGCTAGTATTTCCTATGGTCCTTCTGATACTACTCAATTTCCCGTATGCTGAAGACTCACCAGCTGCCCATTTACGATGTTCGTACACGCGTTTGAATGTATTATAATGGAGCACTATATATTCGAATATCGCCGCGTATTCCAGATGCAACTTAACGCCTAACGGAGAACGATGTATCCATCCAATGATGAGCGGGAATAGTGGAGATGTAATAACGAGAAATTGGATTAACGTTTTGTCATAAAATGAAATACGGTGACCAATGGAAGCTGCTCAACAAACGTGAATATTCACCAATAATCCTCGGATAACTTTTTTCGCGAGATAAAGGCTAATGGAAATTATTATTATTTTTTTTTAAGTTTGCCTCGTTGCTTGTGTACACTCTGATTGCAATTTTACACTGTTTGTCGTATTAACTCTCTGTTATTAGCGTCGAGTCTCGTTTGTCATGGATTTACGGACTTATAGTTCCGCCCGAATGCGGATAACGTGCGTTGTAAGTTTATAAGTATCACGATAAGCTCGGCGATGTTCACATAATAGTGATGGACTACCGTAAAGTTTGTTTTGAAATTATATGCGCAAAAATCTAATTTATAATAAGAGTAGTTTCCAATTTGCACGTCAGAAAAATACAATTCACAGACGCGCGCGAATATATTTATGTTTCATAAATTGATTACCTACGTCGATCGTGAAGCAATTGTATGTTTATGTTGGGGAAAATTCGCTAAAGTCAGTAAATATGCTCTGACAAAACGCTTTATCGTTTACTATCGCGTAAAATAAAATGGTTGCAAAATAAGCATCACGTCGGGCGACGATGAAAGAAAGAAAAAAAGCGTCGATGATTCGTAAATGCGCGTTGTCGAGATTTTATGTAGTCTTAAATGTGCGGAAACGACTCCGCGGTAAAAGCACGTCGTTCTACTTTCGAGGAGGAACGATTATCAGAACCGAATCGCAACTGTATTATCGGGAAACAATAGCCGTTCGTGTGGATAATAGCGTGCTTTCGGAAGCCCTTGCACTTACGTAACATCGCACACGGCACAATGCCTTGTTCCCAAATGTGACATCCTACTGTTACTTAAAGGAGCATAACAAGATTCCAAATTGTTAGTTAAATAATAATTTATGAAATAATATGTAAAAAGAAATAAAATTTGATTTAAGTTCAATTTACTACCTATTATTTCAATTATGTATAGTCTACAGTCTACTTAATATCCAATTAAAACGAATTTTTTTAGAAATGTATAAAAAGAGATACTAATACTCCAAAAAATTTTAAAAATAAAAATTAATGCTAATAAATTTTTTAAATAATAATTTGATTAAATTAAATTATAAATTATTTAAAATAACTAAATTATTTTAGAGATATGACACAAATGACTTTACAATGCAAAATGTACCAGCAATATATTTATTGTACGTTTTTTATTATATGTCGAGTATATGAATTAATTTTAACATTATTTTTAAACTCTACATATTTGGGTTTTCATTACGTTATAATATTTGGACGTTGGAGTATTTATTTTTTTTTTTTTATAGATATTGAAAATACGTAACACAATTAATTTCGCAATACTGAACAGAGGCTTTTACGCGAAATATAATCGCTTTCGCTATTACGAGACGAATTATGCGCATGTAATTCCATATCCGGAATACAAAACGCAGTCTTTCCAGTCCGTCGCCTGTAGTCTGCTCGATCCGGTGCATCCGTTCAGAAACGATGAGACCGGCTATCGTTGTCGCCTGCAAATTCGCTGCGATTGTTTAATTGCTTTTCTCAGCCTGGCGTAACGCGTATGTATCGCGTCGCATAATTTAAGCCTTAGCTGTCGTGGATAAGCGAAATGCTACTCGCCGAAACTCGGCTCGAATCCCGAAATCCCCAGTGGATTGCTCGAGTAGTAGGGCGAAGCAGAACGGCGCCGGACCACACTAGAGATAAATTAACATACGTGGATTGTCCTATACGAGCTGGGGAACGAGCACAAGTCAGTCCACACATATACACCCACACATGTTTGCTGATACTCACGGTATGCCATCTACGTGCAGTGGAAATTTAACGGAGATATCCTCCGCCGAGCGCAAGAAGCACCCGTAATTAACAGATAACGGTCAGTAGGATATTAGTTTATCCATGAGTGCGCCCTGACGCTGAAGGCGCGGGCGATATATCACCTTTTTGCCTCTCATAGAATGATTGTTCCTGGCGCTCATTCTCGCGACACGGGAAATTAAAGTTCATCTCCGAAGGTGTACCGAAAGGAGTGACATTATCATATTGCGGAAGATAATGATCACTTGTTAACATGTATCTTCGTGCCAATTATATTTTTTTTTTGTTTAAACAAATTAACTTTTATATTTTGAACAATGATATCGTTACTTCACAATATTAAATTATTATTTTAAATATAATATACAACTTATGTATTGGGTTCGAATAAAAGTTCGTAGCGCTTTATTTGTATCTTGTCTATATGTTCTTCAGAAATATACTTTTTTTTAATTTGGTATTTTACAATTATAATGATATACTAGTCGATAGAACAAATTAATTTCGGAAAAATTAATAGTTTAAGAATCTGTTTTTTGAATTACGATGATTTAATGGAGAAATCAAAGTAAAAAATGCTCTTTTTATTTAATCCGCGATAATCCAGTAGCAAAATCTGAAGAATATTAAAAAAAAATAATTTTGTAGGGAAATGAAACTTTAAGCTTTCACATTAGAAAGTCGAAAATTTTCGCAATTTTTTTGAAGCACGTGACATGGGTCTCCATAAGTGAGAAGAAAATTTCCAATTTTATCCAGTTTATAGTTTTTGTAACAATTATCAAGCTCATAGAAATTTAAAAGACGTAGTGATTCTTCGAAAGTAGAAATTTCAAGCTTTAAAATTCTTTCCTTAAATTTAAATTTCACTCTTTTTTAAAATTAAAGCTTCTTGAATTTTGAAGTTGGTAGTGCTACGAACTTTCGTTCCATCTCAATATTAAAATGTACACCAAATGTTTTTCATAGTTTAATGTATGGAATTGGCACGCATCTCTTAATCCATTTCACCGTTTTAAATCCGCTTGATGCAAAAAATTCATTCTGCGAGATAATGCAGAAGTTTTAATAAAAGCATTTTTAACTCTACAAAACACAATTTAACTCTACTCTAATTTTTATTTCTAGGATTCTTTTGATGTATTTCTTTATACATTTTTAGAAAAAGTCGCTTTAATTGTTAATTAATTAGATAGTACATAATTAAAGTAATAGTTGGTAAATTGAACTTAGAATAATTAAACTTAAATAATTCAAAATTATCTGTGTATGTATATAAATCGACATTTTACAGTTTTAACATCTTTGAACCGTTCCTATTAAAATATATCCTGACGTGTAGCTGCTTAACTTTTCCGCTTTCTAGCCTAACTTTATTGGCACCAGCCCCCATAACTCTGGCCCGACTCTCTAGTCAATTTCGTTAGAGGTGCACATACGTGAAAGTCTGTATTTGCATGATACACACACACACACACACACACACACACACACACACACACACACACACACACACACACACACGCGCGCGTAAAAGCAAACTCCAATCAAGCACGGTTAATAATTTTACAATCTCGTGAAAATTCATTTTTCTCGTATTTAAAAATTTTCATTTAAAACACAATTAATTCTAATGATGAACTTTGATTTTTTAAATTTAAATTATTAATTTTTTAATTATTAAATTATCACGCAGAACATGTTAATTAAGAAGTGTAATATTAATTACAAAGAGTAGGATAAGGAAGTAATCGCTTAAGACATTAATGGCAAAAGTAGAATATCCGTATTGATTTGCCATCTGCAAGAACCACTCGACTCGCTTGAAACAGATCTATGAAAAAGCCAACTGAAGAGGGTCCAGACACGAGTGATCAGCTTGACAGCGTTCACTTCCGAATGTACGTAGTTTAATATTATTAGCGTAACTTGCCAGTCAGTCTGTTAACTGAAAGGGACGACCAAAAGAACGGAGAGGGACACGTGCATGCGGTCTGGCTTATTACTGCCGTGCCGTGTAAGTAGATTAACTCCTGGTGCACTATATAGAAGGGAAATGACGTGAATGCAAGAAAAAAGCGGGATAAAGAAACATTTTCTCTCGCCGGCAAAAGACGCTGCGGAAAATGATTAATGATAAAATTAAAGCAATTCTTCTGTAATTAATTAGTATTCTTTACGCACTCGCGCCAATTTCTGACGTGGAAACTTTTGACGAGTATAAATAGCGGCGATAAATGCGAATTATAACAATCACTTCTAGACTATGAAACTTGGTAATTGGTCGAGTAATTGGTTGGCGGGTAACAACGTTTTCAAAAGTAAACGCAGTAACTTTCAGGGCGCGATCCTTAACGAAGAACCTTAATGAAGAAGAACATACCATCTCGAAAATACTGTGATTAACTAAGTCGTTAGCCAAACGGGAAAAAAATTTCCCGTTAACATTGTGAGTTGTAATTTACGATTAGATCGAATATGGATAGTAATATATCGACTCTGCTGGCGTATAAATCACGACATCGTGAAATGGGGTTTCTGAATAATGCAAGAATTTGTAGGAGAATTTCTAGTCAGGATTTTCTGTTAAATATATATTATTTCTTTTCTATGTTTTATGAACAGATTTCAATGCACTTTTAATTTTATTGCGCGATAAGTTTCTGCGATAACATGATGTAGGATATATTGAGAGAATATTCCACTCGCAATATACATTCTTGGCAAGTCTTCAAATTTCAAAGAACGCGTATATAGGAACATAAATCTCACCGTAGGAATGAGATTTCTTGTTTTTCTTACGTCGCATCGGGTGCGTTTTGTTCTCTAAAGATGAATTCAAGATTGAAGAAACTGCATAAGAGAAGTGAATTTTCAACTTGAATACAAATCAAAGTAAAGACATTGAAAACGTAATTAATGTAGATTCTGGTTGAAGATGAACCACGAATCATCGTTTGGAGTCGGAATCGAAACAAAATCAAGTTTTATCGGAAATTAGAGAGTCAGTGATTTCTCATTGCTTTAGTTTACTTGGCGAAAGAATGTCCTCAAGCGGAAGGCGGTTGGTTTCTTTATCCTACTCATAACTGAACGCGCGTTCGCTTACTTCCGGAGGATCATCTAAAGTTAACGCACACATTTACCGCGTTCGCTGCAACTTCCAAACTGAATCTTCCGTAACTACAGATGCGTTTTAACGAAACTTGCCTTACAACCTACGTGGGCTTTCTCCTCACGTCAATCGATATTCGATACGACGATCGCCGCACCGGAGACCTGTAACCAGACCGCACGTAATATTTTCCTTCGAAATGGATTCTATACTCGGAATATATATATTCGTCTAGACGTCAAAATGCTTATCTCCCAGCGTATTGACATAATGCAATCCCTCTCTTTATTTTGCCCACGAATAGTTGAATCTATGAGAATCTACTCTCTTGTAATATGTTGTAATCTAACCGAAATTATGATGACATCATTATGCACGCGTATTTTGCTTAGTATGTATAATTTATTATTTCACATAGCAGAATAATACTCGTAACTTTCGTGTAATTACTTCATTTACCTCGACTAAAAGTTTACTATAGCTTTTTGCAGAGTGATACTCCAAATACTTTAATGACTAAGGTACTTAGGACAATGGGACAGGTTCTCTCTACACTCATATCGATTGCTTTAACGAAAAACGGCACGGAGGTATTTACCGAAGGGTTGTCTCTCGAGAAATTTCGGGAAGGGATTTCCAGAGCCGTTATCGTTTTTGCGACGAGCGAAGTTACCGATCTGATAACAAATGGAGGAGAATCCGATCCTTTTTCCAGGTTGTCACACCGACGCGTGTACGTGCACGTGTATGGATCACGAGCAGAATATAGATCGGAAGCAAGGACTGGAGTCTTTGGCTCTGCAGTGGAATTCGATTAAACTGGCTGCAGAGGCGTTCGAGTTTCTTAGTCGAATTGGAAGATTCCACGAGCTCTTCGGACGACAAAGCGTCGCGGGGAAACTCGTGGAAAACGCTCGTTCGTTCTTTCACCTAAGCCATCGCCGCAGCGTTCCATGACCTCCTCCGGTTCTTAGCCTGGGCGGCTAACTCGGTGGCCAATTAGAAAAAACTTTGACCGGGACGAGGATTACTTTGATCCCGGGAACTTCGGTCGGCAATACGATTGTGTTACTTTGGCGTCGCGTTAGGATTATAAACTTTACCCTGTCGGATTTTCGACGATACGTATATGTAATGTCACTTGGACGCTATCAGCACTTAAAAACGATTACTTTCGAAGTCTATTCACGTGACCCGTGTTCTAGATCATAAATCAGATTTTTCGTAAATCAGATCACACAGACTAGTTTCATCGATAACATTTCAGAGATCGTCGAGAATGAGCGCGTTTCCCTCGTATCTTCGTACCTAATCGCGACAATTATTTTTTTATACTTTGAGAAAAATCATGCAAATTTTGTAGATCTAGATGCTAGATTGCATGATTAGATTTTACGATCTGTATTCGTCGAAGAAGACGCGAATGCTTCTGGTTTATTGAAACATTGAAACGTAGTACGGAAAAATGCAGTCGAAACCGCGTGCAAAGCCGCGGCCAGCTATGAAAAAGGTTTACGACAGCTGAAATTCGCGACTGTCGCGTATATACTACGTTATGCCCGGATAGTGGAGTGGCTAAAATATAGTAGATACCCGGCGCATTGTGCTACTAGTCTTTCGCGCTCGCGATCCTTGCCCATTTATTTGATATACGCGGCGGAACAAAAGGTGGGGTAATGATCTGACGCTAGTGCTTCATACTGCCATGAGCAAAAGGAAAACGAATGCGAAATTCACGGCGGAGATTTACGCCTATTTTCGTGACCGGTCAGATATTTTTTATAAAGCGCGTTTCGCAGTGAATATTGCCACGCGGCGATGCAATAGAAATCCGCCCTTTCTCTGAGTATTTATAGCACACTCGTCTTTAATTAAATTGAAAAATTACTCGCAACGAGGAAAAAGAGAACTCGTGTATACTAATCCCATGATGCAACTGATACTGAGATCTGTACTGTGCGCAACGAAGCGACGTTTATTAAAAGCAACGACTATCCTCCAGACTCATATTGATATGTAGCTTTTGCCTATTCATGCTGTCAGATTGCAAAGCTATCTTGCAGATGCATTCATGTTTTAAACTGGAAGTTTAACAGAAATTATTTACTTTTTATTAATATAATATTAGAATTTTAAATATTAAATGGTTATACATTTACCTATCTATTTAATTTGTAATTTAATATTAAAATATAAAACTGTTCGACGTATTTAAAATACATTTATAATAATTTATAACTTGATCGTATATGCAAATTAATTGCTAGCTAACGTTAGCAATTATAAAATGTATATAATGGATTTTTAACTGCGATAAAATCTTTCTTGATTAAAATTGAAATTTGCATGATGTATTGTCTCCTCTCGGCCGATAGTCATTATTCATCTTGTCCTGTTTCAATAGATCTCCTCTAGACTTCAACTGATCTATTAGCTGTCTGTACTGAATGATTTAGATCAGGCTTCATTACTACATATCTCGCGAAACTACGCCGTTATCGATACGTGTCTGTGCCAAACCACATACGAGTGATTGCTTTCGCCCATCTGCCGCGGTACGAAGGAAACGAAGTTTAATCCTTCGGCAAGAGTTTCCGCGCATATACACAAACAGAGCAGCCAGCAGGAAAGGCTCGATTAATCATATAAGCAACTTTTGCTGCAGTTCTCGAACGAGACGGTGCAACGGCGTGTTCAGAAGGGCGTTGTGATGCGATGGCGAAAGCTGCCGCGTACACAACGAGTAGATGCCGAGGGGTCAAAGGGGAATAGGTTGGAAAACGGTGGCTGCGAAACGGGTGCTCTGTTCGAAATTGTCACGATGATAAATCGCGTCGGTATCGTATATCTTGGTGGCGCGTCTCCAAGCACTTGCACACGGCCGAAACCGGCTATATTTTTCCCGGATACGGATACGCGAAAACGGGGGCTACGTGTGCGGGAAGTAGAGCATGAGGACCTGGGGTGTGGGAAGGGAGGAGGGAGCCATAGATACGTATGCATTTGTAGATTTCAGCGCGTACTCATCGAGTGAACGCATGCCGCAACTTTGTCATACATACATGCTTGGGGAACAATACCCACCGTTTGTACCGCAGGAAAAAACATAGATCCACGATCAAGTATCCGAGAGCAAATCCGAGAGCGAATGTTGAAATATCTTCGTACGGAAGTACAAAGCGTTTTTTTATTGAGAGTTTGAAATTTATATTGAAATAGTGAAATCTGTAAAGTGAGACCCTCAAAGTGCAATTAAAGGAAACTGAGATTTATGTATAAGAGTCGAAATTGCCCTGATAGAAATATCGTATATGTACAATTTTCCATTCAATTATTGTCTAGTATTATTAGGTACTGTTTTCTCATTAGTTGTAACAATACGGCGTAGGAAATGAAGAACTTGGTAGAGTTTTATTCAATAGGTGAAGCAGTTTTCCTAGTAAAAATATGCAATTTGCGTACACTGAGAAAAATGATCTGGTTGGATTAAATAGTAATTTTGGTGGAAAATGGATGAATCAGAATTTTCTGATTAAATCTATTAGAATTCTAGTTGAGATAATTAGAATTCTGATTGATATAATTATATTCTGGTAAAAATAAGAATTTTAGTATGTTTTATCAGAAATATTTTATCAACCAGAATTTCGGTTATCTCAAATTCTAATAAATTTAACTAAAAAATTCTGATTCGTTCATTTTTAACCAGAAACTTTTTTCAATTTTTTACTTGCTCAGCTACTATCTAATATCAATAGATTATTACTAATTAAAATACTATACAGTCCATTTATTGTCCTGATTTTGTTTATACAATAAATAGATTCAGAGACTGCATATCTTTTGTGCACAGTAATTGCAGGCAAAGCGTTACATCTAAATTGAAATTCTAAGTAGTTTTACTTTTTTCTTAGTTACTACACAGAATTAATATAATCATTCAGTAACTGTTAAAAAAAATGTATAAAATTTCCATCAGGGTGATGGCATTTTTAGATTAATACATATATATTGAATATTTAGGAAAACAATATTCATAGGAAATATCATTTGTACGTTTAATGTATATTTCGACGTATTTTATTTTATACAATTATTCTTTTAAAATGTATTATCTTATGATAATAAAAGTTATCTATTTGATCGTCTAATATTGTAAAAAATATAAAATAATTGATGAAAAATGCAGGGTATGCAATAAATAAGAAATTACCAATAGATATTATTTTAACATGGATGACAACAATCCAATAAACTCCAACTAATACTGACATAATATTAATGTTATAATTTAATTCAACAAAATGCAATATGTTGCATTATATTTATATTGTTGAATATGAAATTATAACATTAATGTTATGTTATTGTTGGTTAATATTTATTTGGAAGCGATTTCGTCAGTTGATAATATATAGAAGGCAATTGAAATAAAGAAAAAATACGGAAGAATGGCGAGTTCAACAAAATATATATTATTTTATTTATTATTCGCTTGCATTATGGCTGCGTTCAGAATTTGAATTCAAAGAATTGGAGCGAAGAGAAGAATCGCAGGATAGATACAGTGAGAGCAAAAAGTATTCGTACAAGGAAATTTTTTATAAAAAAAAGTTTTATTTATAAAAAATAAACATTAATTAGCAATTTTATTCAACGAATATATTCTGTTCTAACATAATCAACAAACGAGCTCCGCATGTATTCCTGATTAGAAGCTAAATTTCTCGACTGTACGAATACTTTTTGAGCACCCAAACAATAGAATTTTTGTTTATTTTTTAGATGATATATTTTCTATAATTAATATACATCTTTTGATATATAATTTTAAGAGAAATATACAGTTTATTTTATTCTTTACGATAATAAATTGATAATTACCCAGCAAGAAATGATCATCAATTAATTGTTGAATCGACGTCGAATTGATGTTGAAATCATCGTATCAATATTGATTTGACATCAATTCGATGATTCATTTCTCGCTGGAAAATATTTACTTTTTAAAAATAAAGTTTTTTTAAAAAATATTTTTTCTGTACGAATACTTTTTGCTCTCACTGTATGTATATATATAACCATTCTCCTTTTATATTGCTACGATTCTAGGCAGTTTATGTTTTTTTTCTTTCCTTATATTCGTTGTAAAATATCACGTTCTTGGTAATGCAGTCTCACCAGATAGATAATAATTATCAATACTCCAGATTCCTCTGAAATATGTATTGCTGTGCCGAAAAAAAAATTTGCATGAAATAAGAATCTGCGAGGAATATAAAACAATATTAAATATCTGTTTCATAACGAACTTTTAAAGATGTTCAACAGAGGATATATATTTTTCTTTGTAATTGAATTATTTCAAAAAAACATGAATGTATTTTCATGCTACATTTAAAAATATCTTCCATAAAAATATCTTATACAAGTATAATACTTTGCTCTTATTTGATCAAGCATAATTTTATATTATTTAAAAATGTAATAGTGGAACTTTTTTCAAATTTCAAGTAATTTACAAATTCGATTATAACACACCTTGTTCGCGAATAAACATCGCTTCGGTAAACATGTACGAGACGTTCCCTATCCTTTTGGTAGCTAGTTCGAAGTTCTACTCCTGCAAACAACGCAGCGTTACGTTTGCCGTAGTTGTTGAAGTGAAAAACAAATATTGTCTGGTGCTTGGACTAGCACGAGGCAGTGCCACGACATTTCGGACGGAGATTGCTCGCTGCTGCGGAACGAACGTGTCATTATCTTTAGTCGCTAAGCTCCATTAGAAACTAAATGCACTGCGTTCCGGCTGGCAAACATGGGACCACTGCTAGAAACCTGACTGATTATGGAGATGTGGTAATTGTGCAGTCGATGTGTTTTCTAGAACGGAGAAGAAAAAGTTATCAGGCAAACGAATTCAAGAGAGAAAGAGGGAGAGAAACGATAAATTTATTAATCAATACTTTTAATGATTAAATAAATTTTTTATAATGATAAAATTAAAAATACAGTTGGGTTGATTTTAAATATAGTCTTTTTAAAGTTTATCGAAAGAGATTTATAGAATTTTACATGGAAACATATTTATCTGACGATAACAAGTCCCAATAAATACTGACGTTTGAATACTATGTGATTACATCCGTAAATAGAAGGCATCAACGACGTTTAATGTGTATTTCTGCGAAACAGCGAAACTACAACTTGAGTACATCCTGAGAAGCGCTTGTGAAACTACAGTATAGTGCGACGTTCGCTACAGAATTCACGCTCGGTCTGACCCGAATATTAATGTTCGATGCATATATCTTTATCATGCAGTCTTATCCAAGAATATATCTTCCTACTATAACAACAAACGACAACCGAAGCCGCAAGCATGGCTGCTTCTACTTTACATATTTCAACAAATACCTACTAGTGGAATATGTTTTCTCGATAAAATGGATATTTACAAACGAATTATCGTACAATTTCTATTGTGTAATACTTGAAAGATTATTATGCTATAATCTGCATAGAGAATTTATATAAACATACATAGTAATATTACATATAATAATTTAAATTAAAATTTATTTAGTGTCTATTTAATTTTTATCTTCCATATCTTGCAATAAAATTTTATATAACAATGACGATTTTGTTGCTCAGTATCATTATATATGTGTTAATCTTAGTATGACGCGTGAATGACTTTGCTCGTTAATTTCGAATTTACAGCTAGTGATTCACAAGAAAGATCACTTCGAGTGGTTTGATCGGCAGGATGGTCAGATGATTAATTATACTACGAAGCGCACAGTCATCTAAAGCCACAGACAATTAAAGGCCTTGATTATGGACGTGTTAAGATACATTCTGATGCGTAATTAATCGATATTCCGTTTAATTGAAGCCTAATTCGATTAATAATTATGTTGGTTCGTCGTACATTCAACAATCGTGCACATTTACAGCAGAAATCAGCGGACTAATTATTGTCAACTAATCAACGTCTTTATTATCTCAAGATATTATAGCAAATGACGAATATATTAGTATAACATCTAAATTTTTCTTCTAATTTTTCAAATATATCATATATTCGATTATAAATTTATTATTCGCGTCTCTCTGGTTTAATTCCAAATTTTGCATAGCTGGAAATATTTAGTGCTATCAAAGGCATACCTGTGCGAGATGAGCTATACTTCATACAGCTATTATATATTATTTATGCTTTGGTAACCCTTTCAAGTCAAGGATGATTGAATCCTACATAATTCTTTTCACCTTATTAAATGAACATTTAATGAGCATTAAATTAAACCAGGCAGCGCGAGCTAATATCTCCACAAGAGATAGCGTTCCTTTAATTAAGTCTCGGCCAAAGAACATGTGCTTCACCTTGAAACGAAAACGGCGTACGCGCTCACTGCAGCGCTTGTAGATGGACGCGGAAAACGCGGTTGCAGGCTAATTTGCGGCGGTGCTAAACGAGAAGTTGCCGGGGCATCAAGAAACAGGGTTAGACAAAGGGTGAGGAAAGGAGAGAGATAGAGAAAGAGAAGGAGGGAGGAAGCGAAGCAAACTCCAGACACACGGCGTGAACTCGTGCGAACTGCGGCCCGAGTAATTATCTTTGCAACGAGAAATGTTATTTACTCGTAGCTATTTGCCTCTTCGGACATTTGATCTTCCTATAGAGAACTTGGCCATTTGGTCTTGGCATGAACATTAAATTTTACTGCTTGTGTTGGCGACGTGCGAAAGATGCTCGATTATAATAACGATCAGAGCATTATTTCTACTTACCTGTATATATATATATATATATACATACATATACACACACACACACACACATAGCGAAACGTAATAACTGAAAACGGAGACAATTCGGATAGAAAACATTTCCGAGCGGGAAGCAAATTGCAGATTGCTAGGCCGGGAAGAGATATAGAAAGGGAGAGAAAGAGGAAAAAAGAGACAGAGCTGACCCTGCCTTTGTGTCGTTGACATTCTGGTAACCGCTGATTCTCCTTCACCGAAACCCTCTTTTACGTTAGGTCGGTTGTATCAAACGGAACTAGCCATAATTGCATGACACAATCACAAGCCACTTACGCTTTCTTTTTCGCTCTTTCATGCTGACTTCAGTTACATGTTTCTTCTTCTATTTCGATCACTGTTTCCCTGGCTGCGTGTCCAATCAGCACCTGGATTAAATTAACTACATTGGCACCTTTCGGCTAGACCCGTTTATAGCAGCGGTTGCTTCTCAATGGAGATTAAAAAAGAAAAGAGAATAAAAGGAAAGGCGAACACTTCTGGAAGGGGAAACACTTGACACGATTACGATGAAGGTGTTTGACGGAAGTGGCGAATTATAATTGGAGGATCGTATGCAAGAGGCGATCAAACGAGGTGGCTGTTGAATACGAGATCAGCGGTATGGAATAACTAAAAACCACTATTGCAGACGGAACAATTTGAGTCAGATACATTGCTGTAAAAATACATTTTAATCTAACGAATAAAAATATCATTTGTATCTGTGGTAACGACAAAAAATAATTGAAAACATGACAAGAAAGACGATTAATAAATATTGCAATTGTACTACAAAAATATCCTAGTAGATAAAGTCAGCATCTGGTCAGACTTTCTAACGCAATCATTTCTATTTCGATGGAAGAAAAGAGGTAGTTATTTGTCGTCCAACGTTTCTCTTCTTTTTTTCTACATGATATAAAAAGAAACATAAGAGACAAAGGAGAGGAAAGAATTTTGTTCAAACAAATGAATGTTGGATGAAGAAAAAGAAAGACTATGAAATGCTGTTATTTACACGAGTTGAGTTTATACACTTGAGAAAAACGTCCTTAACAGAGTTACTTTCTTTATCCTGAAATGATGCGACGGCGAAAGTTGCAAGTTGCTCTCTACTTTGAACGTAATCGTAGACCGGAAAATGCTACGGTGCAGGAAAGTGTTCAGGAATCTCGGTTAAAGTAGTGTTAAGAGCAGTTAAGAAGATAGCACGAGCTAATAAGGCGGACGAGCGATAAGTGCATAGTAAGGACTAGAAGTGAGGGAGGGGAGAGAAGAACAGGTAGTTCCTGCAGCTAAGCACCCGATCGTGTCCACCGATGCGCTATATGAGGTAATGTATAAAGGTCGTCCTTGCAGAACGCAGAGTGGCTTTCATAACTGCTGGACAAGTTCGTGATAAAACCGGCGATAGATAACGATGAGTGAATAACACTTGGCGGCAAAACGATGGGATAACTTTGGCTTGTCACATTATGTACAACTGAATTGTCAACTCCCTCTCCGCTTTCCGCTGGCGTCACTATATAATGGGGTCGTCACCCTCTTCGGCCTCCAAAGTCCTCGCTATAGCGACCTCGTGAAACATTACGGGGAAACCATGACCTCCGTCTTATGCACCACTCGTCGCCTCGATGGAGATACGCTAACGAGACATCGACGACATTTCCAAGCAGATGAAAATGCAAATGCCATCGCAGCCGAGTCCCAGAAACTATGCGGTCTCTTCTCGCTCGTCGCGATATGAATTTCATTTCGATTGAGACGTGACGGAAATTAAAGTAACCGTATAAGATAATTATTATGTCCGTCATGCTCTCACGTTTTATATTCAGAAAAATTAGATAAAATAAGCGATAAAATTTAATGAATAGAGAAGTGGTTTTTTTATTTAACATTTTTTAAGTTTTTAAATAGTCTCTCTCATTGAACACATTTTCTATCTTATTCTCAATTTATCTATCTTTGCGATATCTACTTCTAAAAATTTTATATTAATTTTGTTACATTACATTTATAAGTAATCGACAATCGAATCAAAATGACGCATTATTAAAAAAAAATACAATTCTTCGAACAACCGGTACTATATGCACATTTTACATACAAGTATATTTACATATACTATTATTATAATATTATAATATGTAATATATCAATATAATATGATTTACCAATTAATTTAAAACGATTTTCTATTTATATTTTAATAATATTACTGAATATTCAAGTTCTATGTATGCAATCCTTGAGTAGAATTTTTGAATTTTTATTTTTATTGTACAAATAAAAATTCCACGTGAAAAATGTGACAAATACTTTAATTTAGAAAAGCCGCTTCCGTCGGTCGTGTAAATCTGCGGAAAATAGGTTCCAATAGTTTCCCTTAGTCTTGGAATTTTCCACAGGAGTTCTTTGAGACTTGGTCTGTGCTTCGTCTCTTAATGATCATCCGTCAAAGGAACTCTTCTAATGAAATATTTTGCTATTTTGTTGCAGACAGGATTTCGTATCGGTGGAAAAAAGCTTTTTGATCTGGGCAAAGTCATTGAAGAATTTAAGAAGACGAGTAAAGGTCTACATGAGTCTAATTCCGCTTGGGAGTGAGAAAGAACCGGCGTCCGGTGGATCCGAAAGGAAGAAAAAAGGCGGAAAATAGTGGTAACGGTCTCGCACATGTTACGAGCGTAAAAAAGTAGAGAAGAGCGAGAGCAGCGGGAGTAGAAAGGCCGTTACTCTCGCGATCGCCGTCGGTAAAAGCGATGATTGTGTCTTCATGTTATACCCGAAGGAACGGAGTAATACGTTCTGAGAAGAAGGAACGTGAAGTATAGGGTGCATAAATCAGGACTCGTGCAGAAATGAAGATTCTGTCCGAGAAGAGGAATAACGGCAGGGAGAGTGCAAAATTTTACGTGACGTAAAGCTATTTCGCTCAATGACGCGGAAAAAGTGTGTCTGATAAACAACGACGGGCTGCTATCCCTTTTATTCTAAATTTCCATATCTGTCATCAATGATAATATAACGGAGTGTGTTAAGCAATTCGTGTCGAGTATCAATTAGAGCGGAGACGCGTGATTGTGCTTAATTAATTAATTTCGCTGCCTCGCGAGTCAGTCCTATCGTCGCACCCGACCATGACCCAGAATCCGCAAGATTAATTACTCGCGAGCCCAATAAAAACGAGCTTCACTCTTTTTTATTTTCAATCAATGGCACAAATCTTGATATCTTCTTTATCTTCGATTCTCAAAATTAATATCGCTATTGAATCTTCCCTCGGCAATCCATTCGCATGTCAATATCCTTCGCTCCCATTACGCAGACTTGATTTAATGAAATTCTTTAAATCATTCTTTTGAGAACTTTAATTGAATTGCATATAAATATTATGCGTGTAAATCACGCAGCAGCGTATTCTTGTAATTTCCTTCGAGCTATTATCCGTCGGGCGGCAATGTTCAGATCGCAATGATATGAAAATACCAGCTATTAGATGCGGCGGGATAAAACGACGATGGTATCGAGAGTTTCGTTCGATTGCGTAGATATTCAACGGCAGTGACGTATTGTTGGGCGCCCGTATTCGGACGGAAAAAAAAGAGAGGAAAAAGAGGAACGAGCGTAGCGAATAAAAGCGGAGAGGAATAGCGGAGGCATGTCGGAGAAGATGATGTCGAGACGAAGAACTGATTGAAACGTGAGAAAAAAAATGACGACTATCGAGGCCGTTAGTGAAATGAGTGCGGTACGTCGGGCGGTATGGTTCAGCGCCGTGTTATTCGCAGCAACTCCCTTGGCCTATACTCAAGTAACATGGACGCCAATCTACGTGGGAGGATACAGTGAGTACAATTGTTATTCTTTACCATTGCAAAGCGATGATAGCGAAACAGAAAGAAAGTTGGATTGTCTTTTACGATAAAATTGGATTAATATTCTCTTGTTATAATTTTTATAATTTTAAATACTTTAATATTTTTGGTGAAGCGCTTATGATGAAAAATGATTCGAGTGAAAAAAGTGAACGCTGTAATAAAATATAAAGTAAATGTTAAATTTGTTAGAGTTAAAATATAATAATGTGTCACTAATTTCTTGTGCATGTGACTTATTAACGTCATTTATCATTCCTCATGATTTGCCCGCGGAATGTATGAACATGCGATATTTGCAGTTGTCACGTACACTAATCTTCATTTTCATATAATAATACATTATGATAAATTATGCTTCGGACCGCGCGTCGCTTCGTTACGAAAAAAACATGTCAAAACGAGCGCACATGCGTTTCCTCTTTTTTACGCGACATATTTTCATTCGTCCGACGGGAAAGCGGAAAAGGAAGAAAAGAAGCGTGCAGTAAACGATGAAATATCGCGCAACGTTATTTTTTCGCATTTCTCCGAATCTTTTTTAACGATTCGAACTTTGGCAATCAGGGTTATAGCGCAAACGACGAGTGGCGAACGCGAAAGTGTGCTTCACGATAACCTGTACGAAGGATTGATAGTGTCAATTAACGAGCCACGACTGGCTGAAAGTTCGCAAACGAGTACAATTAATGGCGCATCAGCTTTCTGCACGGCAATTGAGAAAAGAGACATCAAAGTGAAATGAACCTATCTAAAGTTGGGTAGAAGTCCTCAAACCCGTTACTATGGTATTAATGAAATGTTAAAAATTACAATACTCCTTAAAATAATATATTATAAAATAACAGATGATAACATCTATTTTAATTAATTATTGTATTGGCTTAAAGTTTTTTTACAAATGAGATTGACAGAATAATAAAATAAAACATTAAATATTTTTCAAAATACTTAATACTGCTTTATTGTTTTAAAATGCTTTAAAAGAAAATTTTAATCCAAATTTTATAATGATAAAATATAATGGAATAAATTAGACATTGCTGTAAAGATATGTTCCATGAATGCAATCAATCGTAAATGATTATAATGATATTTCTTTGAAAAAATTAGTTCAGAATTTAATCTATTGCTCGCATAACAGGGAGCGTCAAACCGGGAATGATGATAAATGCATAAAATACTCGCTTAAGAGAAAAGCAATCTCACGAGTATTCAGATCTCAACGGACATTAAATTTTTATAACCTGGGACATTTATCCGTTAATGCCGTCACTCCGCCTGATGGACGTTGCAATAATCGAATTACAGGAATAGTCCGTTATATAATTTAGACTGGATGGTTTTAATATATTTTACTGTTAATTATCACCGTTGAAAGTTTAAATCGATAGCTACTACCCATCTATAACTATTTCACTTTACGACCTCATAACTTTTGTGTATATTAATGAAATTGTATCATATACGCAGATGCTGCGATGATAAGTAGATTGTGCGGTCCATAAACTCATATAACGCGATACACAATGCGGGAATATCGTCGAAATATAGTATTACGTGTCATACTTTCGCAAATAATTGGACATAAAATATGGCATTTATTTAAATCTACTCATAAAATGATTAAATCTGAGAAATTTTTTTTGTATTGTTACAAATATTGTAATATTAAAAAAAATTATAAAATATGTTATAAAAATGATCGACCGACTGTGTTGGGTTGTCGATAGACAGTATTTTATTCGACGTACTCCCGAGAGAAAAATGTGGAGATCTGGAATCTGTAACAATGTATCTACAGTGGGATCAAATTATCGCACACACAGAAAACGATATTGCAAGAGGGTTTAGCTCAAGTAGAGTTTTACCGAATGATCATTCGATCCACGTAGAACGGATTGAAAACCAATCACGCTTCGCTCCGTAGAAAGATATAGGGCCTTGCTACCTTGAAATCAATCTGAAACGTGCCCGAAGTAACTCAATTTTCTCCAGTTATGTCTAAGGTTACCGTTACAGGCCGCGTATAAGCTGATATGAGAAGGTGAGCGTCCTTGAGTTTGCAACTTCCGCGAAGTCTGATCGCAGTCTTAATCACTAGAACTTCATCGTGAGAAATTAAGCACTACCGTTCTACAACTCCAACGTATCTTACCTTGTTTGTCTTAATGAACAAGTCGCAAAGTTGCGCCTTCCTTGCCTTTCCGAGATTTACTCGCTAACATTTGTAATAGGAAACATAACGACCGAATGATATTTCTAAAAATTAAAAATTACAATCCAAAATTAAACTTATACTCTGCTAGAGAGTACTCTAACATTCTAATATTTTAATTTTCGAATGTAGAGTTTAATTTCTGTAATGACATTAAGCACTTAGTTGCTATATTTTCATCCAGAAGTAATCCATGTTATATCATGTCAAGTTTCTGTTAATAAACACAAGTTAGAGGAGGAGCAAGTTACAGAAATATATTCAACACATAAGCATGACGATGCAAATGTGATACACATTCGCCAAGTGGAATGTCGCTTTATTCAAAGTCCGAAGTAGCAACGCATAGCATACCGTAGTAACAGAACTGAGAACCTAGTATAACGCGCCATTGTGGCGCATCAATCTTCTAGATCGTTACGCGTCCTCCGTCCATTTAGTAAGGTCCCTCCAGTTAGATCCTGACTTCGTCGTAAGCGATGTCGTCGCGGTAACGACTGGGCTAGACAAGCGGATCCTTTAAAGCGTGATCCAGGGTTGCGTGTAGATCCGCCGGAATAATTCAAGCCGCAAACATCGTGCTCCAGTGATGGTGGATCAGGCGGGAGAGAACTCGGAGTGAGTTTAAGCGAAGGGGAAAACGAAGTGGTGGAATATAGGATCGCCGTCGCTGAAGACTCTCCTTTGCAGTTAGTTGTCGTCGGTAGCAGACTGTACTCTAATTAACGGCGGGTAACAAGAGTACCCAAGAGAGATGGAGAATTGTTGTAATAACTTGCGCTGCTATCAAGCGATGAAAGATGTGGAGGTGGAAGAGAAGGAGAGATTGCATACAAAAGAGAACGGATGGATGGAAGGGAGTGGTTTATGGAAGATGTGAGAGAGGAACGATTCTCGAATCGGTATCTCAAGTACCTATCTTAAAATGTTGTCGATTAATTAACACCCGAATACCGAGCACTTGCTGTTTCCCGGTGTTGAAACTTCCAACTTTCGTGACATGAAAAGGTTGAAACCCAGTTGATGCTTCCGACGAATATTGCGCGATACTGAGAAGACTAACTACTGTAAGCAGAAATCGGAGATGGATAGTCTCTCACGTCGTATTAAGTCGACATAAATGGGGTTGAAAGTCATTTGTCATGCAACTCTGTACGCTGGTTTATACCAAGTTACCAATAACGCTTGATGAAAGTAATGAAGCTTCTTCCAGTTTTTTCTGCATAAAGCATTTCTTTCCACGTTAAATTTTTTAACTCGGTCATTAAACAAGTTATGTCATAATGTTTGAAAAAAAGAAAATTTTATTATGTATTCATCAGAACACTTCTTGTTTTTATGTGAATAGAAATTAAACTGATGAGAATAAATCAAATAACAGAAAGAATTTTATTTTTAGTCAAAGCGAATTTTGATGTTTAATAATTAGTCTAATTTCCATTTATATAACTGTTTGTACACGTCTCTTTGAAAAATGAATTCTTTCACTAATTATTGTAAAAAATATCTCCATATGGTGAACAAATTGGTCAGACGTCCTAAAACGTTGGGAATTTCAGGTTTAAACCTTGACTGAGATGATATTTTTTACAATAAATTCTTTACGGTGTTTTAAGATTTATTAGCATTATTAACGATCAATATAATTTGTGATGTTATTTTTAGCTTCAATTTATGATTGCGTTTCAAATCCAACAAATTGAATCGACGCGTATTTTATAGAACTGAAAAATGCATTTGCACTTATATATGGATATTATTAACTATCAAAATCCACTTCGATCAAAAATAGAATTTTTTATATTATTTGATTTACTTTTATTATCTTTATCTATTTTTGAGTCTATCGCAGAAAACGAGCAGAGGAATAAAGCGTAAATTGATGCGCTTTATTCTTTGAATTTCAATGACGCATCATAGAAAAACGGATCAGTGGCGCGGTATCTTGCGTATTATAGTGTGTATAAATTCACGAAGATTGCATTGTGAATCAGACATGCGTATTTAATTCACGTATTACTCACACACGAGAATACACGCAACATGCTACCGGTTACGCGCACCTTGTCTCATTATTCGAACTTCAAAAGGATCATACTTCCATTGTAGCATAGCAGTAATTATATTCCTTTCATGCACCGTTATTATGTTACGTTCGTCATTTATGACGAACTGGTCTTTATAACAATAGGTGATTGATGTCGTCTAAGCCAATATCATGGATCAATAAATTATCCAATAACACTGTTTCATGAAAACGATGAAAATGATTTAGCATGATGCCTCAAAACGAAGCGTTGGTTATCATGTCGGTTTGGTCTACTTTTATATACCTACATTTGCTCAAGATGATTCTTGAATCGTTCAATTTCTTCAAGTTATTTCTTGATAAAGAAACGATGGATAAAGAACTTCTTTTAGGCGCGCGTGTCCAACTTGGCAAATGAAGTTGGAGATTGTAAAAAGACTTACGCTCGTAAACTCGCGGTGAGATTCAAGTTGGAACGCGACTCGAATATCGTGATCAGTCTTTAAAGATTGCGAGCGATTCTCAAAAAAGAGCATACAGAAAGCTTTTGTCATTCTTCTCCATCTTTACTTTCTCGTTTCGCACCACTTAATCTTATCACGAGCGATACGGGACTCGGCCGTTCAAACTCAGTCGTTACTACTTGCTGTCTTGAAGAGCAATTTCGTTCACAAGCTAAACTTCGATCCTCTCGCGGTTTTTATTGCATTGCTTTATTAACGAGAGCGTGCTACGCGAATTAATTACTTTATGTTTGCACCAAATTTGTTTTGTTTCAACAACACATGATAATAATGGGGTAACTTCTACGGCAGGTTAATCATGTATGAAATATACCTTATAAGTAATTATGATTAGTAATTTGGATGACGGTGATAAATGATTTTATTGCAAAAATGTTTGCTTAGAAATATATTCTTTACGATTGCGTAGTGTCAGACATTATTTCTCTGTGATAAATAATAAATATTGGTACCGTACAAAACATCCCAATATTTTCAAAATAACCGGATTACAAGAAATCCGATTATTTTTAAAAATATAGGGATTTCTTTGTATATTTATCCACCAATCTCAAACAACATTGTGAAAATATGGCATTGTGCGAGCTATAAATGCGTATCTGTCGTATTGATTTATAAGTCAAAATGCGAGGAAAAAATGTGACAATTTCGCACCGTGCGTTCGAGGAGGCACAAAGCAAAGGTTGGGTATGCGGAGTGCACGAAGGCGAAAACGTTTGCTTGGACGAGTAAACAGGGGCGAGTCTGTTTGCTTTCCAAGGAGGCAGAACATGTCTCGGCGTGTGCGTGGAACGAGGTGTCTACCCCCTTCCCCATATGGGCGTCTCTGCACGAATGACAATTCAATATTAATGCTAACCTTGCTTTCATAAGCAACTGTTGTCCACCATTTATGTGTTCACAATTTATGTGTTCACAACAATAAAACCACCTTTCAAGCTCAGAAAGCGCTCTTTCAAAGTGAATTGTAAACTTCGCCCAGACAACTTTGTTTTCCCGGTAGACGGATGTTCAGTTGATATTCCTCGCTGAGATTGTGTATCTTAGTTCCATTATTTATTAACTTGATCTCACTTGAAATTTCATTTTCTCCGACAAACTGCGACGCTAAAGGAATTATTATAGGTATTATTTTAATTTTCTCGTATTATTACATAAAACGATAAGTGAATTATATAGGAATGACCGCTTTATAATCAATTCAATTTGAAATCCCGACATCTTAGATATTCAATTTATAGTAACGATTCATAGTAACAAAAGTTGTGCCAATGCACAATATTTACGAGATATCATTATTTAAAGTTCTAGCACTAAAGTTCTAGTTCTGTTATCGTGAATTACTGAGAGGGATATACAATAACATTAAAAATTGAGCGAAATCTAGAATATCGAAGGTTAATTGTCCTCTTGTAAGTAGTAACAAACTTGTAACTAACTTTGAAAAACTTCATTAAAAATGTCGGGACATGACAGAAATTGAAAAAGTTAAGCCGTTTAGTTTGCCCTACATTACTGAAAATCTCATTGACCTTGATCTTCGACCCCATTACAGTCAACTAATTTAACTTATACTTTGCCTCCACGGTATCTATTTTTAGGTATCTATTGTCAAAAGCAGAATTTGAAAAAGTTAAGCTGTCTTTAAACAATTTTGCATACGGATAATCAGATGGACGATCAGACCCCAACCCTATGAAATTATATAAAATATGCTGTACTATTAATAAATATTCAAGTATAAAATAAGGCAAAATCTTATATTATTACAAAGAAAAATTGTATTCATAGTGATAATGTGACTGTAATAGATATTATTTTAAGCGTCGGCATGAATTTACGGCATGAATTTACTTTCTCGAAGAGCGCAATCACCAACGGCAAAGACATCGCGAATACATCGATCGATACTGCCGAATTGTTCAACAAGGGAGCAGCTGTAAAAAGATACTGCATAATGAGAAAAGGGGTTTCGTCGATCTTGCAATCGCGGAGGTGCATTGTTACAAGACATCGGGACTACCGCGAACGAGCGAACTTGAAAAGCCACCTGCGCGCGCGGTGTGCAGGTGCATTGTAATTTCATAGTCTTGGAATCCCTTCTCCCTAACCTCCTCCCACCGAGTTTCCTGCCAGGTCGACGGACCGGGGACCGTCGGGCAAACTGTAATCCTGTTTTCTAAATGTAACCCAACTTCAACGAACATGTGTATGTCCGACCGCAAGCACTGTTCGACAATTTGTCTCCGCGCCCGACGCTTCGCCGCACTCCTCTCTCTCTGTTTCCTCGGCACTCTCTTCGCCGCTCCCTCAGTTTCCTAACTACATTCTCCTTCTCGCGTGTTCAGTATCCTCCCCAGAGGTGTGAAGGTTCCTTGCGCGAAACTACATTTCCTTCGATACTCTTGCGTGTGCATACGCAAACGTACGCATTGAGACAGTAGACAATGCGCGCGCGACGTGTTCGTTTAGTTCCACGTGTATACATACGGTATTCATGCACGTGTAGGGTAATGTAGGTTACATAGATTGTCTGTATGTATCGTATTCTATTGCAAGTGTGCATGTGTCCGTTGTATATTCAGGTTTTTGGATGCAGTTTAACGCTTCGCTCGGTCTTCGACATAACTTCCGCGAGAAATTTACTCGGTGTTGCTCTTCGAAATTTGCGTCGAAGATTATCGAACTACGATAAACCTTAACCACTAGTGCTAACCATTCTACTCGTGGCTTATTTGCCTCGTACAGGGAACAATTTCTCTTGAAAGGCGTCTTGCGTGTTTCTTAAACGTGCACAGTAAACTGTACCAGTAAACTCATGTATCGATTTTAGTATCGATTTTAAAATAATTTTAATAATTTTATTTTAAATAATAGATTTAAATAATAGATTATTATTGTTATCTTTATTATTATTACGTGATATTCTCGATGGCAGCTATTAAGAAGCCTTGAATATAAAATATTAATTTATTTACGAAGGATGTGATAATACCAAAATGTTCTCTGCAATATAAAATAACAGAGATACATTATATTTGTTATTATTGACACGCGCATTTCTGTCAACAGATAAATACATGAGAGCTACAGATCTCATCGAAATTACTCTTGTAAATTATCTCTTATTATAACTGATAATACATATCATTTTATTCTTCAAAAGAATCGCTAAATTATACCGCCAGATTTATTAAGCCATGCGCGCGCACGTATAGATATCGAATTTGCTCGACAAACGATTAGCGATACATATCATCGAAATTCAAATTTCTCCATTCGAGTCACTCGTCATCGCCCAACGAAGCTTGTAACATAGCAGTTTGGCAAGAACAATTAACCTCGGGCTGAAAGCATTTAGTAATACCAGTCTAATTCAACCGTCGTCAGATCTCGCATACCGTCCCTTCATCCGATTCGTATCTAACAATCGATTCCTGTTAATCCATTCCGTGCAGCGCACACAATCGCCGATCTTGTTGCACCGGAATGTTTTATACGGACCTTTGTTCGTAAATTCACGAATAAGCGCCGGTGGGAAAATCGATCTTCTTTCTTCCTGCGTCGGCGGATACGAATCCTGTTGAAATTCGACGCCGATAGCAGACTCGTATATACAACACTGTTGAATTAACATTGATATTTTTACGATGGCTCTTTCTATTTTCTTACGCAATTTCTTTGACATAGTTGGGAAAATTACTTTTAAAAGTAACTCATTATTCGTTACTTATTATAAAAAGTAACTAGTTATCGTTACTCATTATGTATTGGAAAAAGTAACTTATATAAGCGTTATGTATGTAAGCGTTATTGTTATTTAACAAAACTGAGTCACTACAATTTCTGTTATGTTTTTTTTTTATTGAATGTTGATGACCTTTTTTAGAATGGTATCCAATTGTCTATGTCACAATCAGTTCTACATGAAATCTGTGGTGACCATAGTTAATCGCAACATGATCAAATATAACATTCCCTTTTTTTGTATGAAAGCTCGCATATGGACGTTTCATATTCATTATACATTAGGTATTGTATAAAGTAACGATAAAAGTAATTGTATTCATCATCGAAAAGTACTCCAAAAAGTATAATAATACTGCGTTATTATCACTAATAAAAAATATAATGTTGTCAATTTATTATTAAAAATAACAGCATTACAAGTAATTTCCCAATTGGCATACATTTGAGATATATTTAATGAATACACTGAGAAAAAAAGTCAAAATATTCGCGAGCAAATGTGACATTTACTGATTATAAAAAAATTTAATTTTAAAATATTGATAGAATATATACTTTTGTGAAATATATTTTATTAATTGTAAAAAATAAAATAGATCGTTTATTTATTATTTATTAAAAATAAAGTTGAATTTTGTCGTATTTAAATGAGAATTTATTTTAATGAAATAAGCATTATGTTTCAAATAAATGTTTAGTATCTTTTTTTAGTGTATCCTTAATATATATGTACATATATATATAAGCTGGCAATTTAAATTACCTTCAATAAAATTATTATTTATATAAAAAAGCGATACTTCGTATATTCATTGTATATAGTTATAAGCATGAAATATTCTATTTCAATATATATACAACTATATCCCTTCATATTACTTTTACTGTATATTTTAATACTAATATTTCGCGTAATTTTATTGAAGAATCAGTCTTAGGCAACAACCATCGAGGAAAATTGAGTTTGTATTCGTCTAATCAATGATAACGAAATGTCGATGGAAACGACAGATACACTTGGTTAATTAGCCTTCGAGCGTTATTAGTAATTACTGTTGTTACATACATTCAACGGAGTTTTAACGTAATGTTGAATGATTGTAACCGGAAATCGACCATAGTCGTTGCTCATGGCAACCTGAGTCGGAAGAGCGTGTCGTGTGCGAATTGTCGATATTCGAGAGAGCGGCAATCGCAGTCGCTCGTCATCGCTCGGCATGGAGAGAGAATGGCTCGTAACTTGCAGCAAGAACAATTAGCCGGCGGGCCTGCCAGAATTGCCATGGGCGGTGCAGCCGGCTGGTTGCTCTCGCACTCGTCATGAGTGTTCTCCGTGCAATCCCTTCCATACCACCCCTCCGGGTTCGTCACGTCTCTCTATCGTCTCTACCGATTCTTGTTGCACCAAAGCAACCCCAACATGAGTTACAGCCCTCTGTCAAGTTTCCAAGGCGGCGGCGGTAGCTTCTATAGTCTACAGTAATATTGTTCAAAATATCCGGAGCTAACTTCGGCACGTCGCGACGCGTGTTTCCGAACGAAACGCGTCATGCTTCAACTTCATTCTTCTCGTGCTGTCCGCGATTGGCGTCACGCAGAGAGCGAAAGTGCTTTCGTGTGCTGGATAAGTAATGTCGTGACGGAAGTTCCAGGAATGCGACTTGAATGCGCGAAGTGCGCTATGACTAATTAGATTGTCACTACATGACGCGAAGATGTACATAATTCTTCATATATTCCGTTTGAAAAGTAGAGAGAAAACATGATTTCTTGAGAGATAATTCTACGCTGTTTTATACGAAATGCAAATTTAATAAGTGATCTTGTTATATTTATATATAACAATTTATATATATTTATTTATATATATTTATTTATATATGTATATTTATACAATATATTTCTAAAAATTCTCAACACCAAAAGTATTAAAAAAGCATACTGTTAAGTTCATGATGTCAAATTATATTTAATTTCAGTTATTTTTAATCACTTCTATTAATCGTTACTGCTACTCAATGTCGTTAATTTAATTAAAACAATGGAGTTAAACAATTTAACTTTAGAAAACGTATTAAATGCCGCGCACTAATCATGTAGAAAATCGAGTTTCGATGAAATAAGTTTTTACACATAAAATAGCTTAGGTATAATGTGGTAAACAAAAGATGTCATAAATACATGATGTTCAATAATGAATAATTTTTTATATATTAAAGGATGAAACGTAAGTTTTACATATTTGATACATTATAACTCGAAAACTATTTATTATTGAGTCTTATATTTATGACATTTTTTGTTCGTCACATTACAAAATACATTACATGCGAAAATTCATTTTATTGAGTTTTTACTCAATTTTCCAATTTTTTTCTAATCAGTTCTTTGTGGTTCTTTGACTTTTTAATTTATTTTTTACTTAATGCTTTACTTAAGTACCTACGTTAATAATTGTTTACTTTAAAACTAACTAAATTAATTGTTTATATACATTTGACAGACATGGAAGTGTGTAAAATTAACAAAATGTTATTTAACTCAAGGGATTTGGTTACCATTGCTCTTTTAATATCTAACAGTGTATGTCAATGATGAATATAAATGAACTGGGAATTGGATATAATTACAACTCGAGTCATTATTTATCTGCATTACGATGTACATATCTATGCACGATAGTAACTAAGTAATATAATTACAACTATGGTAACCAATTTACATTGCGTATATATTCGAATTCGTGCACATGGAGAACCAGGGAGAAAACGAATGAGAGGGGAAGAGAGAGAAATAGCGAAAACTATGGCAAACCTGTCTATTTAATGAAAATTAACTAACAGCCGCGTATCGCGCGTAACACGGCGGAGTGATGAACTTTGGAATAGTTGGGTGAGATAAGGACGAGTGATAGGAGGGTAGAGAACTCAGTGGATTATATTTCAATTTCGACTTTGGTAGAAACACGTGGATGATAAAGCAAAACGTGCGGCGCGCACCTTGCCAGGCGATAAAGCCGCGGTATCTATCCACCATAAAATGCAAAATCCATCTTAGACGAGGGCATGATCTGGGATATGAGGGATGCGATACGTTGCGCGCTGTTGGCGCAGGACTTCAAGCGACTAGGAGTGATCCGCTTTTATCTGAGCACTTTTCGATACCGGCCAAATGTTTCTTAGATATTGCGTGTGAATTATGGTCGTAAAACTAACTTATCTCTCAAAGTGCACGTACAAGATATTTGTAATACCGTTGTACGAGGCTTATAGATTATACAATACATATATAACTGCTAGATTATAACTGTAAAGATAACCTTATGATAGAGTGGGCAAATAGGTATTATTTAATTAGAAAGTAATTTATTAGTTCCCATTTTTTTGTTAAAATACTGATATATTTTCCTCATTATCGGATGTAATCTATATTATTCCCTTATTCTGTTGCAATATTACATTTCCCGGCTTAATTTAATTCTATTTTATATTACGATGATATAAATACACCGAAAGTAAGTGTGTTTTGAACACTTTTAATGTCATTCTCTTAATTACCTGCGCTCGTATTAATTACTTAAACTCAACCGCGGAAATGAAATTTCACGAATGCACGTGTAATTACTCAACTACTGCGTTAAATTAACGCGAGGTTATACGGTGCGAAACTATGTACGAGATATAATGTGCTTTCGAACTTACAGGAGTTAAAGAGAAATTCGTTGTTCGCAGTGCTTAATCAATTTCGGAGGAAAACGTGTCTGTCTACTGACTGTCCATTAACGAATTGTCGCCGATCGATTCGATATTTTCAGTTAATTAAAAGTGCATTTGGAATTTGCAGTTTAATGGAGCGAAATTTAATGCGCGAGTTACGGTTCGAGCTTTGGACGAGGGATTCTCGATGAAAAATAGAGATAAAAGAAATGCAATTGTTTCATTACAATCAGCGATATTGTTTAAAGCTTGTTGCGGAAAATATTTTTTGAGTTTTACACAGGGAAAGGATTCATAGAAATTCGCTCATTTATTTCAGCATTGTGTCAATGAATAAAAAAAACAAGAATCACATTTACAATAAAAGAAGTGTTATCAGAAACATAAAATATAACGTGTGCGCGCGTGCGTGTGTGTGTAATAAAATTCTAGTATTAATTGTTTATTAACACATTATTAATGATTTAATAATTTTCTTCCATATTACGCATATTGATTTTTATTAAAGAATTTAAAAATATAAAATAAAATTTAAAAGCTGTTTTATATGTGTGCTTAATTAACACATATCATAATAACTAATTATATACATGAAGTAAGAATTCGGTCTAAATAACAGCAATAATTTAATTTATATAATTGTTGTATCTTCTGATTATTAATTTTAATCTTTTAAATGTCATCAATTCGCGATGATGTAACATGTCTATGTCGAAATTAATTTGCACAAGGAATAGAATATTTGGCGTAAATTTATCTTATAACATTTGTGTATTTATTGCAGTCTTTATTATTCTTGATGACTAACATTATTTCTGCATAAGACATTCATCGTTGGCTCAAAAAAGCTCTTTAATACTTAGATAAATTGAGTTCTTAATTCTATTAGTCGTTATTTTCATTTTACTTTTTAATTACCATCTTATAACATTTAATATTTCGTATTAGTAATGAATTTTGATGATGCGTATTTTCGTACGCCCGCGGCGTATGATGCGTCATACTATTACTTACACAAGCTCACCGCGCTATCATTTGTGCAATGATTGTCGAGTCGGAAGCGTTGTGACGCAAATCGCTCTGCGTATTTCCGAAATTTATTTTTTTTTTAAATACATTCCATGAAAAAAATGCTGTCATTGCACAGTTATTAATCCGTATGATAAATTCTCACGATTTATTTTAACACAGTTATACGCAACCCGTGGCCCGCCGATTAATTTTCTGCGGCTCGCCAATTTATAGCCGAAAATATAAAATTATACTTTCTATTTTATGTAGACTACCAAAATAATAACATTATGCGTACAACAGTTTAACAATTTCATATATTTGAGATACAATTTTCAAAAAATTTTATTTAAAAAAAATCTTTTAGAGAGAGAATTTATATTTCAAAATATAACTTATATTTCCTAGATAAATGACATATTTATCTAGGAAAGTATATTTCCTACACTTATATTTTCTAGATAAAATATTAAATTTTTATAAATTATCTTGATTTCTTTATTTTCTTATTGGCAAAATAAAATTCAAATTTAATCATTTTGATAGTTACTTTTAACAAAATGTACAGTCGTGAAAATGATCATCAAAATTAATAACTGAAAGAAATAGACTAATATAAAAATTTTACATTAGTAAAGAAATTATATTATAATTTCCTTATTAATATTATGACAAAATTTTATATATGTTTATCTTATATACATGTCATAATAATATATACGTATATTATATATACGCTAAAAAAATAGACATACGGCCCGCAAAATTTTATCTAAAAATCAGTTTAAAAAAGGTTACACATAATTATTTTATAACGTATTAAATACTTTCTAGCACTAACAAATATGGATTGGCACACAATACTCTCGTTATTTGCTTTTTGTGATAAACATATACTTATACGCCTTTTGTGATATTTATGAGTAATAATATAACGTTTAAAATCGAATATATTTCGCATCACGGTTTGAGTTTCGTTTCACAAATCTAAATTTAATATACCTACCTATTTTCGCGGCTATGCGCAGATCGAGAGAACACGAAATAATACGTGAATTGCCGGTTTGAATGATCGTAAAGTGATACTTCACCGTTTGTTAATAGTTAATTTGAGGTACCAGGGATAGAATACTCGATTTACGTTTATTTCGGTTAGCATGTTATATATTTCGTAGCGGAATTGATGAAGTGATGCGCAGTATCTGTTTTGTTTTTAACAGTGCACTATTGTTTGTATTGAAGATATTCATCACTCCGAGTAGCCAGCAAACGATAATCACCAGAGTCGCTCTGTGTCTTATAATATTATCTTTTAAAATGTAATAAGTTTTAGAAACAGTCGCGATTATTTTTTATTACTAATGCTTAATTATTGTGGCGATCCTTAATATAAATAAAAACACAGTTAAAAACTTCACTGAATCAGCAAATCTACATTCGTAATATTATGGACAGTCAGTTTTCTATGTTAAAGTAGCAAAGTTGACAGCTGAATTAGACATTAATGATTGGTTAAACTATTGAATTTTCTTAATTCTAACATGTTGAATTTGCACAGTAAGTTATAACTTTGTTGCACCTAATCTATTTTTTCCGTGAATCCTTTGCGGCATAGTGATATACTCATATGTCACCTTTCTGTATTCAGTTCTTTTTTACGAACTTTTACATGTTTTATTCTTTTTTTATAACACTTGAGATTCTTGTAAGGTATGCTGGTATCATACTTTAATCTCCTCAAAAATCTCCTGAGTATCAAGTTTCGTTGAAATTGGATTGAAAAATGTATGCCGCAAAAGGTATGTCGAGTTTCGAGGCAATAGTCAGTTGTCAGTTCATGCAAATTTTTTTGCTATAAGATTGATCGCGTCTTAATTAACATTAGATATTGACTCGGCTTTCTGCATTGGACGATATTGCGTAACGAAATATCGTGACTGACGAGCCAATTATAGTATTCGTATTTTTTTTCTTGAATGAAATACTCACATAACATAGTAGACTAGAATGTGCATGATTTATTTCGGCAATGCCATGCAAGATATCGCGCGATTGTAATTAATTATGCGATCGTGTTTTATGAGAGAATGTTGTGAATACAACGATGAAATTTGAAAGGAAGTGGAGGATATCAACCAGAGGGTAAATTATTTATTTACTTTTTATACATTTATTATTTTGTTTCTCTTTGCTACGAAATTAATTATTTATAATTATTTTGTGCGCGCAATTATATTATTCTATGTGAAATATTTATTATTTTAATGATTATAATTTTATATCATATATTTTTATTTTTTAACATATCCGCAACTTCGCTGTTATGCATCGTGTATTGATGACTAACAAATATTTTATTTCAATGACATAATGATTTTTTTACAATTGTATTATATACTATTCAACAAATTATATTATACATATAGGATGTACATAAATATATGTATATCATATTAGAATTTAAAAATGTTGCAAAATACAATAGATTCATTGTCTTAAAATGGATTATGAGCTAAAACATCAATGATGATTGATGTTTAATTCTGGAGAATGTATAATTTATATCAATATATATCTATCTATTCATATAATTCCTAATTTATCATTTAATTTAATTCCTAAATTTTATCTATTAATTTATATCAGTAAATCTATTAATAAATATTAACTTATTTATATATTATCTCATAACCAGTGTTAATAAATTATGACAGTTATATTAAAATGTTTGAAATATTTTAAATATGCATACGCTATAATTTATTTTTATTTTAAATTTTCTAATAAAAATTAATATGCAGCATATTAGACGAAAAATATCGCAAAAATAAGAATAATTAATTAATTTCGTTAAATTTTGTCTTTATATATTCAGTATTTTAAGATCATAATATGTGTGTGTATGTGTGTGTGAATATACAATAAATAAGATAAAAGCTCTAAACCATATTCAATCCTGCAAACTGCGCGCTGAAATTAATTTTCAATCTCGAAACATAATCCTATAATGTCCTTATTATTTATATTTACTTATTGATGATGCAATTACTACAATTTTGGTTTTTCCCGGATTGATTAACACGATATTAGAACAAGTAAGCGAAGGTTCCTGCATTTTACATCCGAAATTCAAAAAATATATTTATTTTTACGTTAGAGAATATTTTCGTTGAAAAATAACAATTCGTTTATCTTAATTTTTCATTGTAGGTTTCTTATTCATAACTCAAATACATGTGGATTAAATTTTTTTTCACTCTATTAATTATAAATTCAATATTCTAAACTTGTAGCAACGTATAAATAAATATTTGAGCCAAAGCTAAATACATTTAGAAATACTTTTTATAACGATTATGCTATTTATTTTACCTATCTATCGTATTAATGTAATTATTTGCGAATGTTATTTTAATTTATCTATTCTTTTCTCTGTCTATAAATAATTATTTTACGAAGATTTATATTTTATCTTGCGTTTTATGATAGGATAATTTCGTATAATTATTATTACTAATTGATGTATTTTATATATATATATATATATATAAAACTAAAAAATGCAAAATAGTGCATATTAATTATGGTTCAATAAGAGTCGAGTCGAGTTTTTAATTCGACCTCGCGCGAAGACGAGTACCGTTTCGTTCTACGTTAAACGATGGTCCAATAAGAAAACGAGAGATGCTGCAACGCAGGCGAGATTACTTCTTTCCGCTAGGTAACTCCCGGATCCTCTCTCAACTCGCGATATTCGAAAAGTTGGTAGTTCACTCTACAGTGGTGAGGGAAAATTGCTTACGCTTTTTATGGTCTCGCAAATATACTCGCGGCTCGTGTTTATTCGCGCTGTTAACTGGTTGTGCGATCTGTGGTAAACGATTTTTACCGAACCTATACATTCACGAATCGTGAATTCCACAAGATCGTGAACTTTAATCTTTATCACGGGAAAGGTAATTTTTCTGAGAAAAAAGTATTGGAATTGCGAAATCGGAAAAGGCAAAAAAATTAAACGATACAGAGATAAATAAACTTTTTATGGCGACGTTATTACTTTCTGAATATGCTAAGGATAAAGAATAATTACGAATAGCTTTTAACATTTAATTTTTAAGAGTCAATATTACGTCATAATGTAAAATATCGTACAGTATTTAAGTTCGTATTGAAGTGCGAGATAAATTGAAAAGTATGAGTCTCGCGGAACGCGAGAAGTAGGCTGTCTGCCTTCGAAGAACAGCAATTTTCTTTTCACGGATAAGCACTCACGTCTATTTGCTCGACAGTTATTGATGTCAGTGTCACGAACAAGCTTCTTCTCTCGATTTTCAAGTTCTATGAGAAAGTTCCAAAGTGTTAGTACTACGTATTTTATTTCGTCATTGCAATAGAAAAAACAAGTTTTAATCTCATTTACAAGTGAGGAATTATTATATATATTTTATGTATAATTTAAATCTAATCCAATTTTAATTAAACTAATCAAATTTATATTAATCTTTTACTAAACCTGTGTATCTATTTAATCTATCAGAATAATTATAAATATGCAAATGATACCATATTCTGTTGTAGATTATATCTCATTACGAACAGCTATTGTGCAATTATTATTTTACAATACAAAGGTTTAAGTCATTAAAAAAGTACCTTTTACGTTACATAATTACGTTATATAATTAAATAAGAATAGAAAATAACTTGTCTTTAAATAAAAATTCCTTTTGATAATTCTTATTTTAATATAATTTATTTTTAAGAATTTATTATTCATTTTATCAGCGCGATTTAACTCACAGATTTTCAAACGTCGATTTCCAATATTTTCTCGTTTATATAATGTTGTATTTATAAAGTTGATATAATACTTTTTCGCATTTTCCATTTCATGGATCCTCGTAAATCACAGAAAATAACGCTCAGAGAAAATAACGTTCGCGATCGAAATTTGAATGGCCCTCACAGAAGACGCTTACAACGTATTAGAATTGCGTTAACTGAACAAAAGTCCGTTTTTGAAAGTTTAGTTGTAACTTTAACATTCTAAATTACTTCTATCGAATTTTATATGAGCTTGTAAGCAACCACTAAACTTTTCCGTCAGTATAACGCATACTCAACGCCACGCTTCCCTTGTGTATTTCCCTTTTTTTTTCCGAGTTTCGTGATAAACGCTGCCAGAAACTTCAAGGATCTTGTCCGCTAGAAATAAGGTAGGGATTTGCCCTGAGTGGATCATAATTTTCCGTCCTACCGGTCCTCGACTCACTGCTTCCGAGCAGATTCCACCTTCCCGTCCGATTTTCTACTTCTTGCCACTCCGATGTCGGCCGTAGATCGACATAACAAGCTTTGTGGACTTAAAGGTCTTAAGAAATGCCGCATGACAACTGCGAGAAGCGCAATGCGATGGAATTCATCGGAAATCGATATTTATGGATAGTTCGCCACAACCTGCTATGGTGAGATTTAACCTTTCCGCAATCGCGAACCTAAATACACACTTCTAACGACACATACTTCTTTCTCAATTTCCTTTCTTTCACTTAACAATCTTCTAGTTCCAACTTCAGCGTGCAATTGATAGACTTTCGCACTGCATTAATAAAATTTTTGTGCGCGCAAAATTTGCGGTAAAAATGGAATATAAATGAAACGTGCACGTACGAGCGGTTTTTACAAAGGATACCAAACGGAAACGATATCGTACAATTCCTTTTCTTTTTTATTGGAATAACTGTTACGCGGAATTCACTGCAAAACATCGCGGTGGGCGTTATTTCAACTCGAACTGTCGATCACGTTTCTATCAAACATTGTATCACAAAACGTGAATATTAACATACGATAGGAAAAAAATATCATCAAAGAACAAAATAGAATTGAATCATCATTTTTTTAAGTAGAATTGTAACATGATTTCTACATATCGAGAGGATAATCCCTAGCTGAAACATTGTCTCCCAGATTACATGATTTCATTTGATTTCATATGATTTCATCTGATTACAAATAATTTTCTTTACTACATATGAAATCATTTGGTAAAATAAATAGTTTTATCTAATATTACACAATAATTTCTCGTGATTGTATATAATTATCGGATTATATATGGATTTCATATAACTTTGTAATGATTTTGGGGACACTGTTCCACGATTACATTAAGTAATTATTTCTTTCGCTACATCGTATAATAATACAATCTATAATAATACGATCTATAATAATACAAACAATAAGAATCTTATTTTAGACCATGAAACACAATATGTGAAAACACAATCAATACTTAGAAATTAAATGCCTGTAACGGTCAAAGCTAGATCTTTAATGCTTAAATAATTCAATGTGAATTATATACATATATATATATATATATATATATATATACTATATATACTATACATGCATATATACCATATTCACAGTCATTCGAATAAATTTATTTACAGTTTTTCAGCATATTAACATCTTTCTAATATGATTGAGCATCAAATTATTACAAATTGCTTGTCAATTTAATTTTATTCATAATATTATTACAGTAGTTTAATTGCTTTTATAAGTCCGGAAAATCAATTCGGCGCGCAGTTCGAATGACTACGAATGTATGCATGTACATATATAGTATATATATAATTCACATTGAGATATTTAAGCATTAAAGATCCAGCTTTGACTGGTATTTTTTTATAAGCATTTAATTTCTACTATATTAATACGTTTCTATATATTGGCTTATAATTGTAATTAATAACCAATTTAAAAATTATTGAAAATAGAAGACTATGTGAATTGTTATCAGATCAGTTTTCTTCTTATTTCGCTATACATTTTCTTTAGAATTTTTCAAACGAAAAATTGATTCCGGACCATCGCGGAGCAAACTTCACGAAGATCACGCAAATCAAAGATTTCCGATTTTTATCGGTATTACGATTTTATGATAACGTTATGGATATTGCCTTGGACATCGCGGAACCATAAAACTATAGTAAAGTCTTTGTCAATGTAGAACATGGAGTATTTCCTAGTTATATCGATTGAAGCAAACTTTTGCCTTAGTAACACCGTACTTTTATCCATCGTTTAGCCATTAACGCTTTGAAATCCAAGTTGAACCTGGAATTTTTAAGCCAATAAAATGACATTCGAGTACAAATGTTAACTGGCTAAGAGTCACATTTATAATTATATGCTTCTGTTAATGAATTTACAATGTTAGAGATATAAAAAATTTATTATAAAACTTTTCTTGTTTGCTTGCTTGTATTCAATCCCATATATACGACGAACCAGTTGTTACATAATATTATAATTTAATGATTTATAAAAATTGTTTCTTTAACGATGAAATAATATCGCACTCAATTTTAAAATATGAAGGATTTTTAACGCAAAAGATTAACTGTACGAAAAGAAAGGTGCATTTTCAAAGCAGTGACGTACAATTATGCAGATTCCAGCTTGGAAGTAGTCTCGCACTGGAGGATGAATAGTTGAAAGCATAGGAGGGGAGGTAGAATGGAGTGAAAAAAAAGGTAGATCAGTCTTAGCACGTTCTGTGAACGCATTGCGAGTATTTTCTCTTACCGTTCCAGTTTCTCCCTTCAAACGCATTCTCAACAAAACTCATTGTCTAGAATTCTCGCTACTTAAACGTTCATTCAGATACTACCATGGCGTCGACGGCGTCATAATTGCGCAAAAACTAGTCCGTTTTAATCGCGCGAAATTAAATGCGTGACTGAGAAAAACGCTTCAAATTATCTGCTTTTCACGGCTACTGATACAAAGAATTATGCACGCCGCGAATTCCATTAATATTTATAATCTTCTACTTCATATCTTCTATATCTTCTATAAAAATTCATTACAATGCGTTTCTGCTTCGTTATTAGTATTATTAACATCATAAATGTGCTCATCATTCGTATTTTTATTTGTTCTGAAAAATTATGAAATTTATAAGGATCGCAAAAATATTAATCGACAAAGATTTGCACATAGAGAGAAAGAGAGAGAGAGAGAGAGAGAGAGAGAGAGAGAGAGAGAGAGAGAGATGAGTTTAAAAAACTCTGTATGTTTATATGTGTTATTGTAAATAAAAATTTAACAAGAGAAACAAATATTGATTTGTTTCTTCGAAAAATTGTTTATTTAATATTCCATATTACATTATTCACGAATTCGGAAAAAGGATATCGAACTTCGGAAAAGCATGTTATTGGGAACTGTATTTCATTTGACGTTCTCTATCATGGATTATTTCGACACTCGAGAGAATCATTGGATAAGTAGACTCTTCACAAGACTCCTTCAAGAGCTGCCTTTAAGTCTTGCAGTAGCACTCAAAGTGAAGAGATTCGTCGAGTCCTTCCATGTGGAAGAGCACCATCCTTTCTCTTCATCAACCCTGCGGTCCTTTCTGTCCATTTACCACCCAGCCATCTTCACTTGTGAAAATACGAAAGCAACCATAATTTAGATGGCCATTCGGGTATCGGATCGTATACAAAAGAGTGATGAAAGGCGTCTGGTATCCGAAGGGACAAGAAAGGGAAGATACGCTAGAAGGAATTGCTGCGGACAGTTTGGCACGAGACCACCATATGATCTCGTTGTGTATTTCTGTGTGAAAGCTCTAAAAGCTTCGTTGATGGTAGTTGGTCCTTCAAGAACTTTCCGAGGCAAAAGAAAGGAAAGTTATTGAAAGAAATCACAAAATGCGACGACAAATAGTTCAGTTGATACCAATGGGCGTAACGAAGCATTTATATTAAAAATGCATTTAAAATTTGAAACACTGAATATATTAAGGTATAATAAAAATAAACAACTGCGTATATCGCTCTCGGTCTGATTATTTCGATTACTTGACGTATGACAATAAAAGCGTAAATAAGAAATTATTGGAGAATAAAAATATACAAATATTTTACAAAAAAATAACATAAGCGGAAAGCGTTGAGTTTTGTTGAGAGAAAATAATCTTTACACGATAACTTGCTTAACAGATGCCTTGCTCTAATTAATTTTCTAATCAATATTTTCCATTATGTCTCTTTCTGTCTGAAATAAAAGAGTCCGTGTTTGAATCAGTAAACAGAGCGCTCAGAGGCGATATCGTGACGAAATGATCCGATTATAGGACGGATAAATTAGGAAATGGAAGGCGGTTGCCGTAATATAGATCACTCATCACTGAGCAAAGAAGTAAATTTGTTGTGGCGAAATGAACGGAAAGCGCCACAGAGTTAGCCGCACCCGTCGCTAAGTCAAATCGTTTTCCGATATTGCCGAAGCCCCAGACTGATAATTAGAAGTTTCCTTTAATTGAGGCGATTCAATCGGTCCCTTACTTCGCCACCCGATCATCAGGGATTTTTAATCTCCCCTAATCTATAGTTCGACCAAGATGGTACTGACTATATTTGCATGTATAATTTCTTTCGTTCGAGAAATCCCATAGAATCTTACAATTTATTATTCGGCGCATTATTTCATTAATCGAGGTCGTAAATGCAGATACTACGTGTCGTGATGTAACACAAGTAGCTTAGAATTAATTTGAATGAGACTATTATATAATATGTACATGTTATTAGTCTTATGTAATCAGTCTTCAATGAAAATAACGTAATCGCGCGAATATCGAACAGTATAATTATTCCGTATTGCATTTCTCAAGAAAGTTATAATTATAATATTTATAAAAGCGCATATTTTATCCCACCTAATTTACATGCTGACGCCGTAATCGTGTTGTCGAGAATTCTAATCAGCGATGCGGAAAGAGAAATTCCTTCGAGCGGGATGTTTTATTTTGCTCGTAGGATAAAAGCCACGCGGTCGTAATGGTGCAGTCGCATAAAATAGCCGCGATTTAAGAGTGGCGTAAATCAAAATAACACATCCCCGAAACATTCCTCATCTCTCCGTGCGCACCTTGCTGATACGTATGCGTCGCGCATAACGGCGGCGAATACAAACGCACCGTAACGCGGAATAAAACCGGGAATTCTTGGGTATTTTAAATCCTCCATCTGTTACGCGACTAAATGCGATATACGTGAATGAGAGTAATTCTCTTTTGATTATTCATTTGATTGTTCTGTGTTACTACGTATTACACTCGGATAAACCGAATATCCTCTAATTTCATTTTACAATTTCGAACACGAGGAATTCAATTCGCATGCAAAGCTGGAAAATCAAGGAAAGAAGTATTCTTTAACGTGAATGCAATCCGAGACAATCCGACGGTAAATATATATGCCATATACTATGTTTCCTTAACCCGGATATATAATAACACCAATAACGTCTGAGACACTGTGTGACAGTTTATTTCAACCGCAATAAATGGCATACGACTTCATGGACGCAGTTACAGATGCAAGATGTACTGCAAAACTTAAATTGTATCGCGGCCGTATCTGATTAGAATAACTGTGGTTTCTGTATACTTTTTTCCTCGCGAAAGATATAGCGATGTAAAACTTGAAAATATACTTAACAATAAATTAAACGGGATTGAATTTCCGTGTTAGGAGCAGTTTAAATTTGATATATACTGGATATTATTTTTCTTAAAATATATATTAAATCAAATACCATGCATTTATTGTTTATTTAAATAATTCATATAAACATGTTCTAATACTATTTACTATAATTGTGTATAGTTAAATGTATAGTTAAATTATACTCAATTTGAGTAGAGAGTTATTTTTAATCATTTTTATAGGTAGGCGCTTCTTCTACTCAGTCTAATAATTCAATTAAAATAATGGAGTTAAATAATTTAATTTCAAAAGTATATTAAATTTCACTCGAATTCAGTTTATTATTTAATCAGTTTATTATTTATTAAGTTTGTTATTACACACGGATTATTTATTTTAAAACTAAACAATTCAACCACAGACATGGATTGATTTACATTTTGACATAGAAATTAAAAATAATAAAATTTTATTTAATTCAAGAGATTGGGTTACCATTGCTCGTTTGATATCTAACAGTGTAGTTATACGATGATAAAATCGTTTTATACCAGAATATACGGACGAAGATTAAACCGCCAAAATTAATTAAGAATGAATTCATAAAGAGAATTCATAATTGCAAAAGGAATAGCGTATCTTATATGCGAAAGGAATCATACACACAGCGTACATATTACTGTAGTTCCTGCGGTTGCATTCAATTGCTGAAACTTTCTCAAATACGTTTTTTCTCCCAATATTCGAACCACAATCTTACTATCGAATCACCTGGGATTCGAGTAACGCCTGCTACGAAGCTGGTGCGAATCAACACTATGGAAACAGCACCTATTTTCGCAAAATCCATTTCACTTTCAATCAGACAACATTTCGCTTGTTGCTTCAACATGGTCCGATGCATTTTTCGAACAAAATAAAATTAGGATTTGAAGTAATGAGTATAGAAAATATGACTGTGATAATTTTCTAATTTGTTACATAATTTAACGTTTTATTCTGCGACATTTCAGCCAAACGGATAAATGCACAAAGAGTAGGAAAAAAAACGAGATTATTTAGAATTAATTAACGTCAATATTTGCAAACAATAAAAATAATAAATATTTATCATCAGACGTTCTTCAAATTACATCTGTAATTGAAAATTATTTTCTACATTAGCAATTCGTGAATTATTATCTTTTGTTAGATTTTTAAATTACTGGTAGGAAAAAGATGAATTTATTCGGTGAAATGTCATATTTTATATATCAATACATTCGTTACGTGTAATGAATGAAGTACCATCGAATGGAAAAAGTCCGATATTCCAATGCCAGAAATATTTCTGTCAGTATCAACCAAATTGCAATATTCATCCGAGTAAAGGATATTTTAATCCATCACATGTTATTTTTACAAAGGTCGTTCACCGTTGGTTTGATTATACTTCACTTAGCTTTGCCAAATAGATAACATACGAGAACGTTCGATTTAATTAAACGTTATTTATCGCATTATATTAATGCAACCACGGTGAGATTATCGATATTTCATCATCGTATTCGCAATATAAAGAAAAAAGGACGGATTGATTAAAAAGTTTTTCCCGAGCGGAACAAACTACTGCTCAAATGAACATTGCTGTAATTGCTATAATACATCTTGATTCTTGCTTTATTGCAGTATACTTTATGCAATACATCAAACAATGAAGTGTACTTTTTATTAACGTATTGCAGCATAATCAATTAATTTTGCAATGAATAAAAATACGATTCCGGAATGAAGTAACAGTTTCTGTCAGAATTTCTGTTCCTCTCCTCTGTGAAAATCCATAAATAAACTATCGTTGTAAATAATTAAAGTCCTTTCCACTACGATATGCACTAACGCTGTATGGCAACATATTCAAAGTATTTTCGAATAAGCTGCAACACAATATTCTGCATTTGCTTACAGGTAGATTATTTTAGAGACATTGCCGCGCATGTCGATTTAAGATATCAAGTCGGATTCGATGTAATGTAGGTTTTATCGTTATTACCGGCAATATCGGATCGATATATAGCGGAATAGGCGGCGCGGCGCCTCGAAATAAGACGGTTTCGAATGCCATTTCCTTCGATCACTACGAATCGTCGACTAGCTTTCAAGAGTCTCGCGGCAGAGAACGGTGGTACCTTCCAAAACGTCTTGGCAGACTTTTCGAAATGGAATTTTGCCACGAGGCCCCCTATATCTCATCCGCTCCCCATGTAGCGCGTCTGACGACGGAAAATACCTCGGGTTGGGCTTTGTATGTTTTGCCCGAGCTTTGAAACCCTCGAAGAGCGAAACGAGATCTTGCTGCCGTGCTCACATATACACGTATCCAACCATGCGCTAATCTCAGCAGGGAAACGACTCGGATTATGAAAACCGACCGCCTACGCTACGAGTTTTATAAATTTCTCGAATATCGAGTGGTGCCACTTTTTTCTGACTCTTTCTCGTGACTTCTGCCTTTTACCGGAAATATTGAAAATATAGACGATCATGTTAAATTTATTATGTTAAATTATACCCAATTTGAATTATTTTTAATCATTTATATACGTTATATATATATATATATATACAATCATTATATACGTTATATATATATATATATATATACAAAAAGTATATACAAACTTTATTTTCTCGTAGAATTTCGACAAAATCACTTGTCATAATCATGTCTACAGGTTTATATATATTTTTTTTCCTTGTAGAATTTTGACAAAATCGCTTGTGACCAGACTATTAAATTTATACTCAGTTGTCAAATTGATATCAATGTCATATTTATATCCAATTTGAGTTATTTCTAACTATTTTTATAACGCCACCGTTTTCATTCAATAAATTGTTAATTAGATTAAAACAATGGATATATTAACAAAAAACACATTAATTTAAGTCAACAAAATGTATTAAATTTAATTAAAATTTAGTTCATCATTTAGTAAATGTACATAGGGTAAATGCACCACACAGATGTGGATCACTAATTCCAGTTCATTTTTTATATTTAAATAATTAGTATTTTCCATTAAATGGTACATGTCACAAGATTCTTTAGCATTTGTTTTATCTCTTTCAATTTAATTTATTAGAAATAGCGCTACACATTTTATTGATGTTAACTAATTAAATGTGCGAGGTTAACATACGTATCTTTAAAAATTCATTTAAAATGTAATATCATAAGAATTTATGCCTTATGACTTTTACAATAGGTAATAATAGCATTAAGTTTTATAGGAAAAATTAATGTTATGCTCAGTTGAGATTAGATGTGTTCGCGAATGTTGTTTAATCACTATGTTATAATGATACTTTTGTTGTGTAAATTTATTATAAGAATGTTTAAAAACTTGTCAAATCTTACAAATGATGACATCAAAGAAAAGATTTATTTATTTTAAATATCAAAATAGAATATAAAATAGTGTACATGTCTATATGTAAAAAGAGTTACTATTCATAATTTAACTATTTTTTTATTATTAAACGTTTAATTTTGATTAATTTTTTCATTGATTTTTAATTGTCACTAATTACAAATAAATTTAAATATGTTAAAATTGCATCACGATTCACACGATTCTTAGACCCTAAAATTAGATGTAGATCATCAATCATAATTTCGTTATATACATTACAATATGCATGCGTTGCAAATCATTTTTATTATTCTTATGGAATGTAGTAACGCCACCAAAAAGGATAAAGCGTTTGATGAATTGATCCGCAATTAGTACATGGAGTCTACTTGTGGATAATTATCATTACTTTATTTAATTCAAATTAAAACATATAAAACGATATAAAATGGAATAAAATCATCCATAATGTAAACTTTATTATTAATCGTGACTATTAAATATTTTATTAATTGTTTGATATTGTTCTGGATAAAAATATGAATTCTTTTTTAAGGAGTGAACCACAACTAGTGGTTTTACCCTACATTAATATGGATGATATTTACTTTGAAATTAACTACAGAAATGGATTGATTTATATTTTAATACACATTAAGATTAAAAATAACAAAGTGTTATTTTTTAATTCATAGAATTAGATTATCATTACTCTTTGGATATCTAATAATATATTAGCGTTATATATTAAAAGAGCCTTCTCTATCTTATATATTTCAATCTTATGCTTGGATTTGATACACTTGCATTTGAAATCAATATCTGGGACCTTTGTGTGTACGTTGTACCTTTGCGGATCGGTTCAAAGCCAAAATGGCTATTATGCACATAACATCTGACCAAACAGACAGTGAGCAATTTCAGCTGGTCAATATGGAAACATCATCCTTGGCATACGGAAATCTTCCTGGAGCGGAGATATTCGATCAACTTGGAGGATCAGCATATAATGCCCGCTAATCCTTCGAGATGAGATGAAACGGGAGACGAAGTCCAGTGGAACTGGAAACGTAACCGGAAGTTCTCTATCTTGTTCGCGCATGGACAATTCAATAGTCTATACGAAGTATATAATTCGCGCGTATCGGCGTATAGTTCGTGAAAGACGTAATATTATGGATATTGAATAATACTGAATGATCTAATCATACTAAATATAAAAAATACTTTTTATTTATAAAGTAATTTGTATTTTAAGTATTGTTTTCTAATGCATAAATACATATATGCAAATATAATATTATTCTACTCTTCATTAAAATGGAAGATGAACTAGACGGCGATTGATGCATTTTATCATCCTCCTTCGCGAACGGTTATTGCACATGGTGTAATATCAAGTGTGAAACCGGAAAGTTTTCATCAGATATGATCCAATAATTCACGGCGCAGCTGCGACAACGCGCCTGTGCCCGTCTTTATTAATAATGAGAATACCTACTTTTTCAACTGTACACGAAGATGCGAATCTCTTGGCAACGCAAACACACGTACACATACGCATGAACATTTGCAGTCAGCCAATGGCGCAGACTTGCAATTAGCGGCTTAATAACTTCGCCGCTTTGTAGGAATTAATTGGAAACCAATGAATGCGAATGAGGTTGCGAGAACGTAGAAGTTCCACGGTGGAGGGAATCTCCCTATTGTCTAGCTGGCAGTCCCGAGCTAAGCCAATTATCGGGCGTCCGGAAACGCCGAGATTTGGCGAGACTAATTTATGCCGGCGGTCTCGTGATTCCACTCTAAGATCGCCGGCGCATACTGATTACTTTAAATACGAATCCATTGCAATCGCTAAAAAATCGATTTAAAGAATATCCACCGAGATAATGGAAGCATATCGCCACATTAATAAGTTTTTAAATGTTACATTATATCCCTTACTATAAAATTATACTCGGGAGGAAAAAAAATAAAAGAAATAAACTTATACTATTTAACCGGCTGAATTATACTTCTGCTATTAATTGTGCTAGCAATGTAATATATGTTCCCTTAATTATTTTTAAAAAGTATTAATATTCTTGATAAGGGAAGGAGATGAGGAAATAAAGAAAGAGAAAATATATATTCGAGCGTAGCCATCGTAATACATCCAGAATTGATTCTGTTTCCGGCAGGAGATCGGCACTTATGTTTCGACGACCAAAAGACTAGAGAGATCGAATGAAGTCGCCGGATACATTAGTGGAAATGGAAAATACTGGAAGCGTGGAAATCGTATTCTCGTCTCTTCTCGACGAAAGTTCATACATGCGAGATCGTTTGAGTTGGCTTTTCGTGGTTCATCCGTGACTGCTCTCGTTTCACCTTTTTATCCCTTCACAAAAGAGTACACTTAGTCCTTAATCCTTTCTCTTATCAGGAATACTGAGAATAATGCGGCAATTTTAAACGATCCTAGAACTTTGATATTGGTTATGCCACAAAAAGAATTTGAAAAACTTTCCGAACGACAGATTTTTCGAGTAAGAAACTTCGCGAATCTTGTTAGCCTTGTGGGCTCACAGCTTTCTTCATACTTTTTTTTTCCATGTAACATAATAACGCGATAATCGATTTGGAAGCATGCTATAATAACAGAGTATTTTTTCAGTTTTGCTCAGATGAATCTTGCTCTGCAAGATTTATATATGCGCAGTTATAAAAAGTAATTATTGATGTACTATTTTTAAATATATTTAATTTTTTAACTGTGGAATTACAAAATAATTTCATTATTAGCATATATATACATATTCAAATAAAGATTTTTTTAGTGAAATATTATTAGAAATGTTCTTTAAATAAAAATATTTTGAAATATTTATTACTATAGAAAATAAATCTATTGAAAAATATATTTTTGTAAAAATGGGACAATTTGTAAAATATTATTTTAAACTCATTTGATATTAATTTTTTTGTGCAGTATTGATTATTTGAGTCTATTCTCAGACATTCTTTATTTGTCACGAATAGTAAAATTAAATGTATTTCTTGAAATGAGTTTATATTTCTATAACGATTTTATTCAATCTTGAGTAAGAATAGAATAGTGTTCATTTCTACTGCATGTATCTGCTTTCTATTTTAAACTGCGTGAACTTTTGCCCCCGATGAATTTGTCATTACACTTTAATCTAATTTGACGACGTTGACGCAATTAATAAAAGTGTCGAATTGAATTAAACGCATTTAGCCGTATCTCCCAACTGTTATTTTTCATACATTTAGCGCCTCTTAAATTACTGGATATATAAAAGCAGGGAACGTCGCGTCGTATATTTTCCTGGAATACCTGTTTTCATTTAAAGTAGATACTGTGTATCCCTCATGCGCATTTTATCAAACACAAAGTTAGATGTGTTTATTATTTATGCATCTATCCTACAATATGCAAACTAAATACATGCATATACATGGCACACTTTTTAATGTATTTATATAAATAAACTTTAGCAGGATTTCGTTTTACGATTTTGTGATAGCGACCATAATAATTATTATTTACAGTATAATATTTTATTATTAATAAAGATAAAGTTTTATTATTAATTGTAATAATATATTATTATGATTAAAATTATTTATTAATAAGATTAATCGAAAGCAAACATATGAGTCAAAGAATACATAATCAATTCATATTTAATAAAAATCACATAAATTATTTTTTTGTGACATACATTCTCTCTCTCTCTCTCTCTCTCTCTCTCTCTCTCTCTCTCTCTCTCTCTCGTAGGCAAAATTTAAGAAATTACGGGAAAATCTATTAATTTTATTTTATAGAAGACCAGGACAAAGTATAGTTTGTAGTCCATCAAGGCTTTAATATCAGTAGAGTCTAAGGATAAAAAATAAAGAAACACGTTACGAGAGAAGCAAGGCCCAAAGCAAACCAGTCTAAAAAATGACTTGTTCCTCCATTTTAGCAACGAGATAGAGATAGAAAAAGCCTGAAGAAAGAAGTTAACCGCTCGGCGCATCTGAGCGGTTCGGCGATCATCTCTGGAAAAGATTAAAACTTCCACCTCGCTAAACTCCACTTTAACCTCCACCGTCGAATGGGATGAGTCCCTTTACTCTAGTCAGCCTATCGAGACCATTCTTTCTCTTATCACAATCCTTTTGTTTTGAATAAAAGCAATGCTTCTAGATTCTTAAACACAGAAGGTGAAAACCCTTTTATAATGTAGCTGGCAATTTCTCTCTCTCTCTCTCTCTCTCTCTCTCTCTCTCTCTCTCTCTCGCTCTCTTTAAAATTTATGCGTTGATTATAATAGTTGATATAAGTGGAAATAATGTACATCTCAAGTGGAAATAATGTACATCAATTGATTAAAATTATAGGTCAATATTTTTTATGTTACATTATTATAGTATTAGAACGTATAAATTTATAGTCATAGTTTACGTGTATTATACAAATAATGATTTCAAATAATTAAAAAATATATACCTGTATTAATAATTAATTATTTTTATTTGAAATATATTTGAATTGTTATAATATTAAGACGCACTAATGAACGAGCGTAATTTATCGATTGAATTTTAAGACGATATGGAATATAATGTGGCCAAATTGATTATACAAGTTTGAGAGAAAATAGAGTATATTGGGCTTTTCTTTATTATGTGATTGATGAAAGATCGTTCTTTCTTATGGGTTCATTCATGGTCTCAATTAATTAGACATGTTAAGAATAGTGTTAAAGAACCTTTCTAAGAGAATCACAAACTTCTGAAGCATGGGAATCGCAAAAAAAAAGATACCACTTGTACTTTTGTCGATCCTTCAGCAGAAAGAAAAAAATCTTTTAGGGGATCACAAGTGTGTGTTCTGCTGAAGTGGTTAATTCATAAAGTGATTAGTTTATAAGGAGATCTTTCCTTATCGAGCTGATATGCTTTAATTTTTGATTCCATTCATGAGGTGTTTTAGATGTAATGCAATTATATAGCTAAGAAGAAATTATATATGAATACTTTTTTTCATAAAAATATATGATAAAAATATATCTATTAATAATAACGATTTATTAAGACCGTATAATATAAATACACAAGTAAGAGTTAAAGCCTATATCGGTCGAATCTTACAATTAGATGCTTAAATAATTTTCATGTGAATTTATATACTACATATGTAGTCATTTGAACTGCCAAATTGATTTTCCGGACATAGAAATGCAAACTAAACTATTGTATTAGGTGTTGGAATTAATTCGTAGCGTTTTTTAATGAAAGAATGTTATTTATTTCACATGAGCATTAAAAAATACATTAATGAAAGTACTTCCCATCACTTGTAAAACGCTACGAATTAATTCCAACACCTAATAGTAATGTCATTGTAATAATCACAAATTAAAATATATTATCTTTTCTATGAGAGACCTATAACGAATAAAAGCCATCTATCATGTAAAGGTTAATCAATTATCGTGAATGAGAGATATTTGAGCGGAAAGATCTTCGATGATTCGATGTTACTAATTTGTCTTGCAAAATTACGAAACGATTAATCTCACTCGCGGACATCCGGTACATGTCAGCTCAACATCCCGAAACTCGTTAGACCAGTGCTGTTAATTTTCGGATCTTGACGCATTCTAATCCGTGACGTATATTCGCGATGGATTGTCCCGTGCCGTATACGAACTGTCGTCGGACGACGCGCGGATCCATCAAGGATTCGTATGCACAATAGCGATAACGATCTCTCCCCGCACAACAGTTAAAGCAGCTTCTCTCGTCGTAACGTACACTTAGACGGTCTGATACTTCTGCACAATGCACGAGGCGCGAGTGCATGCGCGCGAGGAACAATACGGTACATCCGCTACGCGAATACGGTCCACCACACCATTGCAAGACTGTACCGAAGAACTTGTCCAAAATAATCGTTTTCTAAGCTCGGGACGATAAACTGGAATTTCGTATGAGCCAACCAGTCGAAGCGTATTCATGCCAACCCGACGCAGCTCGATGCCAGGATCGACGGTTAACGTTAACTGCAGGCTCCATACTCAACTCCCGTTCGAATTTTGGCAATTTTGTGGCGAGCGTCCAGCGTAGCCCCTGCATGGATGCGGTTAAGAGTCGAGGTATATGGACGAAAACAAGTTCCTCTCTGACGAACGGGATGGACACTAGCTAATTGAATTTTCATTGTTCAGCGTATATTATTAATAAGTACATTATGCATTATCCGTTTGGTTATCCGATTTAAATAATGCTTCTTCTAATTAAGTCCTAAAAAATTATATCTTTCAATAACAATATGAATCCGATTTTTAATACAATAACATCGAATTGAACTCTTATTGTCTTATTGTGAAAAATAATTTCCTTATAGGATTTAATTGAAAGTAGTAGTATTTAAATTGAATAATCAAGCGGATGATGCGACCTTATTTATATGCTTATCTGGAGACATGATAATGTCTCATTAAGACAAGCGCAGCGTCAGGGGCTGACGTAGGGGCGGAGGAGGAGACAGAAAAGGGGGCAAAACCTTTAGCAATCGCTAAGTACATATATGTACTACTATGCGAAAGGTTCCACCCCCTCTCCCCATCCCCCTCGTAAAACCAAAATCAATTTTTTTATTAAATCTCGCTTTGGAAAATTGGAAACCTATGTGGAACTGCGCTTCGCGTGGAAAGTAAATCCAGAGCGATTTCACATGAGTTTACAACTTTTAGCAGATAACAAAAGCAGAGCAGACTTTTGTTTTCAGTGAAAACAAAAAATGTTGAATGAGCATAATTTCATTAAAATTGAAGGTCCGAAAATTATTTTTAGATCTGTCTCTATCTAAATTTTGAAATACATCAACAAAATTATTTTTTTATGTAATATACGTTAATCATTGAAAATTCAATTAGCTATTATTCATTCACTGAAGAGGAATTACATATACGAGATAAGAAAATTATATCTGAATAAGATGAGCTCAGTTTCTAATGCGACAAACCGTCACGAATAAATGAATATTATTCACAAGTCTGCAATAAATAAAATGATTTACTAGGAGATACTGCTTTGTTTAGAATTATTCATGCAGACACGAAGTTTGCGGGTTTAATTAGTTTGTACTATTATAATGAGCTATTTGTCGTGTCCATGTTACTATCTCAAGGGGAGGAATAGTAAGGAGCAAGGGAACTGACAAGATCAAAGCAGCCAGGTCACCAGAACAAGCGCAAGGTAGTAATGACGGTATCGGGTATTGTGGAGTTAGTGCTCCTATTATACTTGCGAAATACGTTTCACTTTTCTAAAGCGTAGCCGCATAATTGAACGTAGCGGCAGAAAGATCAAAGTTACCGTGACGGGGATGGTTTTCACAGAGACTTTTATCGAAGCAATCGCGAGCAGAATGATCTTACCAGCTTCTTAAGAGGCGTCGTTTTTTGCAATCGACGCCCGCGCTCTCTTGGGAAGGCATCGTTCCTTGCATCGTTCCTTGCGTTTATGCATAAGCCGCCTCCCGTTGCACCCCCACGTACATTCCTGAGTAAACGTGATATTGCGATGAGGCTGTGCTCGTAGGATGGATTCGAAAGAGGGTCGGGGAAAGGGTGTAAGCTTGTTGGCCTGGTTACTGCGCAAAGACGTAATGGGTTCTGTTTCTCGCCCCATGGCTGAGATAATAAGGAGTGATAGTAGGATTATTAAGGAGCGCATCAGCACGCGCTGTCTGCCACGTATCATTTCAGGGGTTGAGATCCTCTCTGTAGATCCCGGCTGCCGTTTCCATACCTGAGGAATTTCTCAAACGATCGGAGACGCGAGAACGAGAGTATCGATGGTAATGGTGCGGACCATTATTCCACGCCTGTGAGTACGTGTCGTAATTAAATGTAACAGTCATTATAAACGTCATTGTGTGTATGTGTGTGTGTGTGTGTGAGAGAGAGAGAAAGAGAGAAAGGGAGAGAGATTTAATAAGATCAGAAGTAGAATTCATGATGAATTGCACAGTTCTTTAGATATAATATTTATTGACAGTGCATATTATATTGTATTGTTATCCTTAAAATTTAGAAGATTACAAGAATATCCGTTAATATAAAATTCTTGTTCACAATAGTTCTTACTCGCTCAAGTAATAATAATAAAAATGTCTGCGACAATAATAATGACGTACAATACAAGAATAAAATGTAGATTGTTTTTAATTAAATAAAATGATTACACATCGTGTAATTATTAATTTGTATAAATTAATTAATTCATCCAGTTAATTGTAACATTATGCTCGAGAATATTACATACGGACATTACGATGTGACATTTATTTCAATGAAAATAAATCTCTAAATATTAAAGTAAACGGAACGGAATAATACATACTACGCGTCATGATCACGTTATTATTAACTTAAAATTCTACGAAATATAAAAAATCCGTTCACATTTTCGCATAGTAATGCTTTTTATCTGCTTGTAATAACGAGCAAGCAGACAAAACTGTTCACTTCTTCTTTACACACAGAAGAGATGTCCCGCGGCTTTATCGTTTATCCCCGTTAGTGAATTCAGCTTTCCATTCTTTTTCCCTAAGCGGACAAAGAGGGACGAACGTGGCAAAAATTTAAATGGGAGCAGGAGAATCCCAGTTGAAATTACATCCATTTCAAGTCACGCAGGAACTGCGCGCAAGAATTTTTCATGTTAAACGGTGAACTCGGATAAGATGGTCCCAAATGTGATACAGAAGTGCAGTTCAGAAGGCACGTGTACGGAGGATCCTTGCATCGCGACAGGATCTAATAGTGGAAAATCTTACGAAGGGCTGTTTGCGCAGTTGCTTGACAAGATATTTGTTAGATTTAACAGCATTCGCCTCGTCAGTAAACAAGGCTTCGTGCTCCGCGTAATCTCTTTCCACCTGCGCGCGGAAATCGCGGGAAGATCCTTGTATAAAATTACATCTGGCAGGGGGCTGAGGGAATTGAGCGTAAACTTTCGTAAAAGTTGCAGTCGGATGCTTCACGCTCGTTTTTAACGAAGCAGAATATTAAATCTCAGCTGACGAAAAACTGGCGTATGTATGTAAACGCTTTTGCCGTGAATTACGATCGCGGCTTTCAATCCACGACGGGTATAAAATACGATTATAAGTTCGTGTATAATTTACATGCGCGATATTAAGAATTCCGACGCGCCCCGTAAACGGCAGAGAGGGAATGATCTCGTACTGTAAAATTCCGCTCGTATCATCGCGTTTCTAGCCGCGTAAGTACCACATTTTCCGCTTGCATTTATGCATTCTGCAAATTTTTCTTTAGCATATTATTACGTTTTCATCAACAAAGAAATTCAAAATTAAATAAATAAGCATTTTTAAGTGATCTTATTATCTTTATTGGCCTTATATGGAATAATCTTCAACACATTTATCTAAGAAGGCAATCGTAAATGTAATCCATTTATCAATTTTATAAGCTTTTGAAGAGATAAATGGTGGAATTGGATATATATTTCATATATTTGGTTTCGAGATACAGATCGGGTTTCCCCGGTTTAAATATGCTGCAGAAAGCCGTTTTGAAAAATGTGCTGAAAAATGTAAATCACTCTCACGTGCGAAGAATATTCTGGAATATTATGATGTATTGCGATATTGCGATGTCATAAAGAGTTTCTTTCTTACATAGTTTAGTAAACGACATGTGCTATAAATAATATGATGATTTTTGCATATTACTTTCGCAATCGAAAATTTAATTTACAACATCAATCTTAAATATTTAAAAAATTTAATTATGGATCATATATACAATATTATATACGCAAGTCAATAAAAAAAATTGGATTAAATTTATAAAAATTTAAATATTTACTTAATTTAAATTTGATTTTTGTTGCGACCTTCAAAATTTTCTTCTACATTTAAATAAAGATTCTATCATTTCTGCCTCAAACGCATTCTGAAAATTTTTGTTTCGAATCGATTTAAGCACCTTTTGGGATTCAACTTGGATATTTTTGTCTATATTAAAGTTCTGATCTTTGCGATAAATCTCTTCACACAACCACCTCAATGTTGCAGTAAAATATGTGCGTTTACTGTCTAATCAAAAGAAACAAATTCCTGTGATATACAATCTCCTTGTGTGTGTGTGTGTGTGTGTGTGTATGTGTGTGTGTTTTGTATGTGTGTGATTAAACAAAAAAATGATTAATATAATCTTTATCGTTTTCTTCACTTCTTTAGACCTTTATTCATCAGATTTAACCATTTTTTTTAGTTTCTCAAAATAAAATTGGAGCTTAAGGGCGATGTTTCAATACGGTCATAGACATTTAGGCCGAATCGCTGTATAAATATTTATTATAGAAAGAAATTGCTTTGATGAAGACAAAGATCAGATTTAAATTAGATAAATATTCAAGAGATTTAGTCTAATCATTTTAGATCTAGTTTGGTTTTTATTTATTTATATGAATATTCAATTTAAATGTGTGTGTGTGTGTGTGTGTGTATGTGTGTGTGTTTTATGAATATTTTAATGGAATATGATAAACACTTTACAGTTTTCTGAAGAAATTTATATTTTCTCAAAAATTATTCTCTCTATAAATAAATCTAATGTTGATATTAAGTTGATAACTAAGATTTATATATGTCCAGAATTAAAAATCACATGTTAGCAATATATATAATATAATAATTTCGGTAATTCTTCTAATCGCAGTGGCAATACCATCTTGAAGAGAACCGCATTCTCCATTTCTCTCCGAAGAGAAACTCTTTTGGAGTTATGGAACATTTTTGCAGCTATGAAGACAATACGCGTTTAACGTAAAAGGTCTCGGTGAACCATAACCATAAAAGTAATTTCTGTGTTTGCCCACGTAACCCATTCGGGCCGCCTTTTTAATAATTTATACCGGAAAAACGACGAAGGGAGCATGATGTCATATAGCCGACTTCTGATAAGTACGTCTCTACGTGCAAAAGCCATGTAGCTAAGGAGTTGCAGCTGCACTCGAATGCTTTTCCAGGCCAGCAGTCGAAACTGCGCGACCGTGGATGCGCGAAACGCCTCGGGCTCACCCTGTTTCCGTGTTTATTTACGATACCACGTAGTCAACACGTTTTTCCAAAAGCGCCTTGTACATTTCCGTTTTACGCCTCTGTAACCACACACTCTGCCCTTCCTCCTTTTGACCCTTTTCACCTTCCTCCGTTTGCCGTATTCGATCTACTTGCTTGCCCTTTGTCACGTTATTTTTCAACGCTTCTCGGAAATTTCTTTCGATCGTCAAAAGAATTTTTATCAGACGTTTTCGTTTGCCGTGTTTCCGCTCTTCGCGTATCCATAAACTGGGATAGTTGCTTACGCAACAAGCATTACGACATAAATAATGTTCAATTGAACGATTTCCAGGACATGAAAGTTTCTTTTAGCGAGAGATTTCAGGATAAAAAGCGTATCTGGCATTTCGCGAAAGATGAGCGGAATAAACTTTGCGCTAATCTTTGCGAAAAGTGTCTTTGAAACTGGTACAAAATGGAAAGAAATTAATTGCAACCATTAATTTTAACACTTCGAAATCTATTTAGAGAGAGAGTGAGCTTCTCTAGAGAAAGCACGTTCCTGCGAGATTAGTTCGTTTTCTATCGTGTATAACGTCCGTTTTCGTATAGCGAGCACTTTTCACATTTACGCGGGTAATTCAATTTGACGGATTAAATTCGCTGTAATATGCTAGCAAAGATAGATGCGCTCTATTTCTCCTATATTGAATATTTCTTCAAAGATTATTTAATGAGTTTACTAAGAACTTATATCTAAAGTGGTATTCCGACCGCGTCATTTGTACGAAGAACGACAGTGAATTAAATCGGCAATCATCGCGTTAGAGAGATCTCATCCTACGGATAGCCACGAACAAACGTTCGTTGAAACTTACATTATTAAAGAAGTCGCGCTTGCTGGATTTCCATAGCTGAAGGAACCAAGAAACTGCTTCCATGAGAATACCGTAGATTTTTTTTCTCATTGATTCAATGTGGTGCCCCCCAAGTCGACTCGAGCGAAGACATCGAAGAACCGGAGCCGGTGAATTATTAAAATCGAATTCCTTCGAATCTTCCAGAGACAGAAAGGGTTCCGCTGCGATGGGACGAGGGAAGTAGGACGCGTTAAGGGATAGGAAAAGACGAGGAGAAGAAAAACGAAATCCATCGCGATATTGGCTGGCAATTGACGCGAACTTTGAAGACGTCGCGTTCGGTCGATCGGAAGCCGAACCGTATTTTACTTATTGCTCACCTTCGTTCACGCTCAAACCGTAACTTCGCAGTCTGGAAAAGTAATTAAATGATAAAAGCGTCGATGAAATTCACATTTCATGGAAAGGCACGATCGAGAGATCCATAAATTAAAGGAAAGCGAAGAAAATATAAAAATATTTTTCTTGTACGAGTATTTATGGTTCGGTATTTATGGTCACTAATGTGAGAGAGTTTGATGTATTAAATATCACAAGCTAGAAAATCATTTTATTACGTCATATTAGAAATTCTATAGGATAACTCCGGCAAATACGCCGCATTGAGATTTTTGCCGTAGAAGTCAGAAAAAACAGAGGAAATGGGGGTAATTTTCCCGCAGCTACTTTGTTACATGTCTTTATATTAATGTTGTGTTATGATTTCAGCTTCTTACTTAATATTAATGAAATTATTGTGAGTTGAATCGATTTGTCATTGTAATAAGTAACATCATCATAAATTATAACCTACATAAAATGATTAATGTAGGGCGTGTAAAAGACTTAGTGGTTATTTCGTGATACATACGTGTAGCGGAATAGTAAAGCATGTTGTGTAGCAAAATACAAGTGCTTTGCTTTCGTATTCTTTGTTTAATTTATTGTCTTGTATATCCCACCTGTTTGGGATATATGATATTTTTAGCGAGCGAGATTTATGCCCAAACATACAAAGTGCGCAGATTGAATTCAATGCACTAAATGCAATAAATGCATTATATGAAATATATACTTCATGTTATAACACTTGTAATATATGTAAGAAGATTGTAATTATTATTTATGTATACTTTATATACATATTTATTCTTATTCCTGAATAAAATTTTATAAACACATTTTATTGTGTCATTATACGTTTTATTTATAAGTATTATTTATAAATTTTTCATGAGCCGTACATATCCCCCCTTCCTTCCTACCTTTATGAGTAGCTATATCCCATCCCTATGAAAGATATACGGCAAAAATGCAAGGGTTTCAAAAAGTATTTTTTTTTAATATGAAAAATAAATATTTCGGATTTCTAATATTTTTTTTTATAGTAGTAGACAGTACAAAGTTTTTTACAGTTTGTTTATTACAAACATAGTAAATAATAAATTAATAAATTAAGTTTTTGATAGATGTGGCGTATATACTGGAGTTATCCTAACAGAATCTGTATTAGATATCAAAGGAGCAATGATAAATTAATTTCTATTAAATAACATTTTATCATTTTTAACTTCTATTTATAAAAATATAAAGGAATCTATTTCTGTAATTTATTTTAAAATAAACAATGTAAAATAAACAAATTTAATTTTTTTAATTAAAATGTTTAACTCTATTATTTTAATTAAATGAACGACATATGATTGAATAACAGCAGTGGTGATCTATAGAAATAAATAAAAATAATTCAAATTGAATGTAATTTGACGTTATGAATTTAATATTGTAGCTGCAAATGATTTTTTCAGAATTTTACGAAAGAATCAATTTTATATACACTTTTCTTGTATATACACACACACATATATGCACGCATACGCACAGAAGCCATATTTGGTTAAAGCGGATTTAATATTTAATATTTTTGCGTGAATCTTACAACTTCCAAACTAATAATTATTTGTCAATCAAACACAATCTTCAACTGAAGCTATCTATAATATCACAAATTTAAAATTGATAATTTAAGCAATTAAAAAATACATGTTATAATTATTTAAAAAATACAGATACTAATAAGCTTTTTTTAAATACTAAATAAGGAATTTATTGCAAAAAATATCATCTAGGATATTAGCTAAAATTCGAACTTCCTATATTCCATGACGAGCGTCTTTGAAATTTAACATATCATGATACCCCATCCCCAGTAGAACTGGACTGATTAGAGCTCTGGGTACCGTGTATTTACGTCTTCACCAGGTCGTTACGAATGGTCCTTGCGGGCATGCAATATCGACTTTAGTCCCGCATCGATCAAAGTCACACATGCTCAGATATATACCCTCGTAACTATCGTTCATATATATATATATATATACATGTGTACGTCGTTTCCATTTAGAAACTTCATCAAATGCAAACGAGGACTAATCATCAGCTTCCGAAATGTTGTAATATTATCATTTTATTATTTGTCTTTGTTTCAATATACAGAAAGTTGTCACTTTTACAAATAAAAAAAAGGGGGAAGCTGATGACGGTTTGGAATAATTTTGCTTCACCATAATGCCATAACCGGAAATTTGAATTCCGTTTGTCTCAAACTGACTGCGTCCTCGTCGAGCAAACACAGGACAGAACGAAAAAATGCTGTGAGAGACGTTGGCAAGTTCTGCCGTCTACAATTCGTTTCAAAGATATCTGGTACGCGCAGTAGGCAATGGACATAATGCAGGTTCGGCTCGCACATAATAGAAATAGTTGGCTCTGATCCCGAAGGCTTTCTATTCCGCTTAGACCGTGTTACCTCTCACGCAAACACACATATACCCGCTCTATCTCTTTCTCTTCCTTTCTCAGCCGTCGCATCCTTTCTCTCATCTAATCCGGTCGTTGCATATGCGTCCAGTGACATGAGGACGTTCCCTAACGAGCAGAATCCGAGACTATCGATCTAGTAACGCAGTGCGGAGAGCACGACTCGATACTCTCGACGGCGCAGGAAGCAATCCCGAGTCCCCTGTGAGTACGCTTCGACTACTTCGTGCGATGTTGATTTCGACTGCCGAGAGCGATCGAAAGTCCTTGGAAATATTCAGGACTAACTAATCCGGGTTCGCGATTTGCTTTCCCGACGCAATCCCAGAAATTGGATCTGACACGCAACTGTTAATCTATCTCTAGCAATTTTAGTTTAAATCGAATTTTAGATGGAAGCGAAAACTTTCGCGTACAGATCGCGGGTGATCCTTTTTACTTCAACAGATTTATATTTACGCAAATATAAATTAATGTTGCTTTCCAAGAAGGTATCACCACAAGAAATCGAGAGCTGTCGCGTGAATTAAAAGTTTCGAGATCACAGCGAGTCATCTCCTTTAACGTTCTTCTCAAAGATTCTTCGCGAAGTACTCGTGCTTTCCACGTAACACAAATAACGTCCTTGAATCTGAAGAAGGGAAACATTTGCGTAGCGTAAGTTAAAACGCTGGGTAAAAGCAGTGCGACGTAATGGAAATTGCTGCTTCGGAATAAAGTAGCGCAAACAACTTTATGCTTTACGAAAGTTTTTTTCAACCACGTTACCTTCTGTTGCCGCGAAATCGCGCGTCGCATTCCACACGATGACATGACGCGACGATCCCGCCACTTACATTCTCGGATAAAAGCGAGTTTTTACTTTTCGCATTTTTTAACGAGTTTGTTGATAGCTGTAGAAATATTGTTGCGCGAGAGGCCGCAAAGTTGCTAACAATAATGTTCACGTCATAATAGTTTATTACAGCATTTACTTTCTCGCAATAAAATAATTGCACGTCGCTCGTCGTAACATCGAATACACTTCTCGACAGTTATATTTGTATTCATGTAGCGTAACATTCGCGTTTAGCAGACCGATGTATGCAAATAAAATACAGCTAGTTAACGCTGTTTCGATTTTACGAACCTATCAATGAACGAAAGTTTGAATGTAACTTTTCATGGATTCATAACTGTAACATAAATTCCGCTTTTGTTAGTTGTGAGTTTATCTCGGTTTACGCATACTCTGCATCCTTTAATTCTGCCAAAAACATCGAAATATACTTATCTGTAAGTGCACGCTGCTTTATTCAATTCAATATTTTATCACATTTTCTGCATTATATTGAGTTTGTTTGGTTTTTGTAACTTAAAAAAATAGATATATATATAACATTTTTGTTTAAAAAATGAACAAAATTTACATATTTAAGAAAAAGGGCTTTAAACCTCGAATTCTCTTTAAAAGATACTACTACTATATTTTTATACGAATTCAGTAATTTTTACAAATAGAAAACTACGAGATGAAAACATGGAAAATTTTCTTCTCACTTTGTAGGCCTGTCACATGCCCAAAAAAAATTACAAAAATTGTTGATCATTTGACATGAAAGCTTAAAGTTTTTACCTTAAAATTCGTTTTAAAAAATGTTCCTATGATTTTTGTCACTGAATTACTCGCGGGCTAAAATTTTGTTCTATTAAATAATTGACAATTAAAAAAAATAGAATATATAATATTGTTTTATTCCACCTTAAAAAACCGAACGAACTTATTTCCAATCTAATACTATGATTAATTAGAACGGCTGTCAGATTTCCAAAGTACATCATGATAGTGCAAAGCATCTAGAAATCTGTAAAGTTCATTACAACGAAAGAGATTCGATTTTGCGAAAGTTTATATTTACTTAATAAAGTTATCCAGAATCTCAATTTAGTTAAAATTCCTCAAATGAGATTTGGAACACCGTTTATTTTCAGGGTGGGTTTTTGAAATTGGTAGAAAATCTATCAATTTATTAATATAGAAATGAATTTTAGTGAATATATAATATATATATAATAATAATGTTAAATTCATATAAACATTATTATTATTACAAGTAATTAATAGAAAAAGATTACCGATATCGTTATGCTATACTTTATTTTTGGATATTATTTCTTAAACAAAATAAAAATAAAGCTTTAGAAACATAAATAAAAACTAGAAAATATCTTCTATGAGATAATATAACACTTTTTATAATGCTGTTTGCAATTTTGCAATAATTAACTTTTTTATAAGATAAAAATGTATAAATGACAAAATGGGTCGCTACCATTAACGGTAGGTAATATAGTATCATATATCTATTTCTATTCTTTTTTTTTACAGGAATCATCTATACAAAATATCTACAAGTAAATGTATATGAGAATTTTTAGATCTTTCTGTTTACTTCAGTGTGTAAATCGATAAATCGATAAAAAATGTTTTTTTTATAAACTTTATGTTATTCTGCAAGACACAAACATGTAACGCGATAGTTTTTTTTAGGATTTTCTCGTAAATACAAGATTGCCTTCAGCTCCGATAGAGCTATAATGCAACTATATAAAGATAAAGTTAGCTTATGATCTGTTTTACTGATACGTGTGTCGATTTTCGCTGTACCTCGATTTTATATTTTAAAACCATGTATTATGAAAAAAAGAGGAAAATATAAATAAAATAGATTTCAGAAACTACAAACATGTCAAACGATATAATATTATTAATAACATATCCACTATTTAAACTATACATAATTTGCAAAAGAAAATTATTAGAATTTAATTTTTTGCATTTGTAGAAATTGTTTTTAGCTAATTCTGTATAGAAACATAGAAACAAGTTACACATATATAAATTATGAGTTTTTATTTCTGTAACCTGTAATTTCTGTTATATAATAAATAATCTGTAATATAAACAAAAGTAAAATATAAATTTCTTTGTAAGTAGCTTGAAATATTATAAAAATTAATCAAAAATTATTCAAACTTGAGGAATTCTAAATTCGGTTAGCGATTCATATTTCCAGACACACGCTCATGTGCGAACGGTTAAAATACGGTGCGTATTGTTGCGCGAATGACCTCCAGTTTGTAGTCCTTCTGCTGGTGCATTTGCTACCCCCTGAGGGCATAGTCCAGAGTTTTTGCGTCGGTGCATTAGGAACGCGATATTTCAAGCTCCGACCCAACATATATTGGCCATCTCCCCGCCCGCGTTCTCCGCACACAGATTCGCACACAGATTCGCACACAGATTCGCACACATATGCCAGCGTCTCTTTTCCCTGGCCCCCGTAAAACCACCGCGGGCGGTTCTGTCTGGTTGGCTCTGGTTTAAAAACAATCGCTATAACCGCGATCCCCGGGCGGTTTTACCGGACGAAACAACGCCGAACGCTGACCCGCAGAGCGACGGGAGAACTTTTCGCTGACTTGAGCCGGTTCAAGCTCCCCGTGAGAGAAGATTTCACATTTAATGGCGTTTTGCAGCACGGAGACCCACTCGTCGTTTCGATTATCGTGTTACATTGAGAAAAGCACTGACCTCGATGGAATTTAACGCGTTACCGGCACTATATTTCTTGCGATACCTTTCCTTTACAACGACACAATATTTTTACGTTTCTCGTTCCATAATCGCGATCGTTAGATATTTAAGAATTGAAGAAAATCGAAAAAGGAAAACGAATCGAAGTAGATAGTGTCTTTGAAATGATATAAGATTTCCATACCTACTTCTTCTACATCTATATCGTTCGTAAGAAACATTGAAGTCTCGATTGAAATCTTCTCTCATATGTATATAGATGAGAAAGTAAGAGTCTCTGACGACATAAGATATTTTACACTTTTTTTGTACAATTTCATGATATCTCTTTATCTTTTCGCATAACATTTATTTCAACCACCTGTGACTCATGATAATTGTAGCATAAAATATAATTCATAGATAGAAATTTATTGTTTCCCTCAGGATTACAATCACCGCTTATATACTCTGTAATGTACATATATGCAGATATAAACGAGGCTATGAAGATGGGGAAAAGAGTAGTATTTTTACGTGAAAATTATAATAGCAAGATAATTGTGATATTAGTATAAATTATTGTAAAAAGAATGGAATTAGAAATTGTAATATGTAGGATAAGAAGCATTTGCATGTTTAGATAAATTATATTGAGAATGAATTCTAGACAAAAATTATAAGGTATGGGAATGTGTAGGTATGTGATTAAATAAAATTATTAATCACACACACAAAACACACACACACACACACACACACACACACACACACACACACAAAAGTCCCTTTGACGTGTAAGCTTCTAATTTTTTCGAAATATACATTCATATATACAATTTTAATTTACGTTCATATTTCTTTTTTAATATCTTTTTTGTATATTGTACGTAATATTGTAATTATTATAAAAAAAATATGATTTGATTGCAGCTTTATTTCTTTAACCTCTCTGATATGAGTGTTTTCTCATATCTCATTGCAAAAAAATAAGATTGTTTTTTAAATCTAACTATAAGATATCAACACTAAAGCTGAATCTGATTTTTGCCAATTGAATAAATCAATCGTTCGCACATAAAGAATGATCTATTATGAGCTATGTTGACTGGAAAGTTTTTGATGAAACTGTTCGAAGGTACCAACCACATTCAATCGACCGGATCTTTGCCCCACGATTATTTTCGCAAGTATTTATCGCTGCGCTTTCCGGTCCCGAATGATGCATTGATATCCGCCAACACGCACGTTTACGGATGCTGCGGTCCATCGAATTTCCTGCGTTGCGGCATATTTTATGACAACATCGATGTTCCATTAATTATATTATATCTTAAAAATATAATACTCTCGATATTAATACGAGGACTCTTAAGGTTGCTAATCCTCGGCGAATAGTCAATGCTATATTCGTGCAATATAATCTTAGATTATGACGCATCGTTACTAAGTCCAAGGGTTCTATCTCGGCACGTACACAAGCAATTACATGAACTATACATTAGCAATGTAACACAAGAGGCCGCTGCAAATTGCAATAATTGATGTAATTATGTATACGCTCTGCGGCAATAACTATAACCGTCAGCTCGTCGTCGTTTTCGACGACGACAAACTGGTGCGACCTTTCTAAATGCTTAACTTGCTCTCGAAAGAGCTGTGCCGTGATAGGGAACTGCCGATACCCCGTTCAGCGCTTACCGGTGAATTTATAGACGGGGTTGCATCGACGGTCGTTTCTCCGTTCCGGCACTAAAGCCGCATTCGTATTTATAACCGGCACCGAGCACACTGGCCAAGCGAACAATCCCTAAAAACGCTTAATGCCACGGTTAAGCAGCAGAAATTCCGCCGATACCTCGCCGTCGCGGTGCATTTTTTTACTCCTTTCGCCCACAACATGCTCGCGATTGCAGTTGAAAGCTGCATCTGGCGGAAACTATAACGCGGTATATTGCGAACGTGGACGGTAGGATTATCACCGTACTTATATGAAAGTCCACTCGAGCGCGTCCGATGCACGCACGTGTTTCAAAAGTTGCTGGAATTGCGCGAATTAGCGATGCGGAAATGACGAGTTTTTAAGTGCACAGAGAGAGAGAGAGAGAGAGAGAGAGAGAGAGAGAGAGAGAGAGAGAGAGAGAGAGAGAGAGAGAGAGAGAGAGAGAGAGAGAGAGAGAGAGAGAGAGGAGTATCGTTCCACGCAGAGGACAATGCAGCGTCTGCACCGACGCAGATTTAATTTCTGCTTGGTCGGCTCTTTTTTTGTGATTTGGCATAAGTATGCCGGTTGTAGCCTCATACTTTTATTTTCGGCCACCGTGTTCAAGGTACGTCTATATTATATCGTTCTTTTTTTTCTCTTTAAAAGGGGAACCAGACTACAATAATATGGAGCTTCATGTTTATTTGTATTACGGGGATTGGGCTTGCTGGAAAGCAGCATAAATGAATTGAAACAACCCGAGGCAGACGAATTTGTCAACAAAACTCGTCGTCTAGTGAATGGTAAAGTTGAATGAAAACTTCTCGCGGGGCGCAACTTCGGATTAAACGAACCGCGCTTGCGGCGAACAATAAGCTTCGGGTTAACCGAGCCTCAGACTATCAAAGTTCTATCGTTTTTGCATATTGAATTCATGCAAATACGCCACATGCAAAATCTTTTGCATCCCGAAAACATCTTATGAGAAACCCCCGCGATCGATATGCAAGACTACGTTTTGAGAGCCTTTCCTTTATAGGTTCATTTAAACAATTTATTATGTTATTATCGTATAACGAGACGGTCTTTATATGGTGTATAACCTTACAGTAATGTTACGAGCTAAAGTACAAGATCTTTGAGAGTTCTACACCATATACTAAATTCGTGCAACAACACAACGAGATATTCGCGAGTAAATGCATGGATCTTTGAATTGTAAGTGGTATGCTCGAATTGAAATCGGCTTTACGTTTCTACGGATGTTCAGCATTAAGCCAAAGCCGATTATGATAACTCGCCTATCCTATCCGTGATAGCTGTAAGGGGTTGACTGTTCGCGCTGAAGGAAGCTCTGCTTCTCTCTGGTCGTGATGCAAATTGGTCCATGCTTGGTAACCCTGTTGACCGCAGTCGATTAACGAGCAGTCTCGAATCGTTAACGCTAAGAGCTGATACGACGAATTAATCAGTACAATCTGTGATACTGCAAATATTATAAATGAATAATATGAACAGAAATACGCACGATACGATCCTATCAAACTCATTTCATTCTGTCCATATTATTCATTTATCATATTACATGCAGCAACGTGCTTTTTGTAATATGATAACCTTTTTATATTTAAATCTGTATATTTATAATATTCATATTTCATTTTTACTGATAAATGCATGTATTTGGAATATATACTACCATTCAGAAGTATTTATCCATTTTGTTTTCTTTGATGAAAAAAAATGAATTTTAATCTTTTCTAGTCTTCTAGATGTTAAACTTAGTAATAATGTTTAATAATCTAAAATATATTTTATATTCTACTTCGTGCTCTTTTGCTTTAAAAGTGATATAAATAAAAAAATTAAATTTTCCAAAACAGGGAAGAAACTTTTATTTTGATAGAAAATATTGACTAATCGAATAATATCGGTAAAAAAAAATATTATTAATATGATCAAATATCATTTTTATCATTTTTGTTTCATAATCTTTTAAAAACTTTTCTGAATGTTGTGATGATTTTGACAATTTTTAATGAAATTAATTCTAAAAGTACACCAATCATTATTAGCTATTTTTATTCTTATTAATATTATATTTCTTGTATAAGATTTTGATTATTTTTTAATAATTATGTTCTTTATATTAAATAAAATATTTGTCATTCTTTATTTTCATAGTAAATAAACTGGTATTTTTAATGTTACATAAATTTAATAATTAATAGTAATATTTATTTAACTCATTCATGATAACATTTCGAAAATTATGTTTTTGAATCGTATCACTTTTGAAATAAAAAAGCAAAAGAAATAGAACTGAATTTAGACGAAAGAGAAATGTGTACAAAATTCGACATAGACAAATATTTTTTAGCAATACTGTTTACGTTATTATAGAATCTGAGAAACAAATGAGCGTATTTATCGATAAAAGTAAGGTGTAAACATTTGTAAAGTTTCAAAATAAAATAAAACAAAACAAGCAAGCATGTAGAAGATATAACATATAACGTATAATATATCATAACAAAATTTTAATAAATAATATTTTTGAAACGTGATTGAGAGTGCATATGTTCGGAATAAAAAGGAAAGATTTTCTTCAAAAGATTTTCTTCAAAAGATGTATTAGCCTTCTATCGATTTCATAATGTGCTTAAGTGATTACAACATTAATCACTTGATTAGTCTGTTAGACGTCGGGATCAGATATACAGCAGAACTTCGACTACCATGAAATAGACTGACGTTAATAATCATGCTAGCGAGCTTTGCAATTTCTCTTCTCTATCTAGCAATATATTGCATAGTTCTAAAACCACATCATTCTGAAATCGAATGATATCCTACATTTTGTGTGTGTGTGTGTGTGTGTGTGTGTGTGTGTGTGTGTGAGTTAAAGTTCCTATAATTTACAAATTGTTTTAAAACGGCAAGATACATTCTGAGTTATACAATTTGTTGTATTTTATTTAGTTGCTAGAATTTAACGTCAAATTCTCTCTCTCTCTCTCTCTCTCTCTTTCTCTCTCGTCTATTTCAGATTACCGTCAGTAGTGGCTGTAAACGGCAGCTAGCACACACTCAATTTTTACTCAATTTACTCGCTAGCTTTGTCAAAATTAGTCGAGCGTAAAAATGTTACGATTGTTGGACTAGGGAAATGGTTTTTGTTGAATTCAATACAACGCATATATATACGTACGCATGCACGTTGACGCATATGTATGTGCCTCTCTGTTTGTATACGCATTATACATATTTATAGGGAATAAAGCGATATAAACGCGGGGAAAGGAGAGAAGGATGGCAAGTGCGAAGCCAATTAAAGTGCAAATGTATGGAGATGGGGATAGAATGCCAAGCACCACACTGACCGGGAAACTGTAAAACCAAAACTCAACCCGACTAATCAACATCCATCATGCCATATCAATTCATTGAATTTGTTAAAAAAGAGAAAAAAATGGAGGAAGAAAGAGAAATGTAAAAACATAAATATTACTATAAATATGCTAAAATAAATAGTGGAAGTAAATAAAATTAATATAAAAAGTGTTATATATAGCAGTTTAACATTATATGGATTTGCATAATACGTTTGAATGAATGGTTTCGGAAGCGGCAAAAATGCAACTAAAATTGGGAATTATCGCAAAAATCAAGGTATAATAATCAAACATGAGTCCGTAAACGAAGCTTATAACGATGGCATGGGATTATTCATATTACGATTTTACGATATTTTCGGAGTACTGCATTCGAAAAGCTGTTGATATGAAACATTTTGAGCTCTTAATTTAACGTACTATTTTCAACGTGGAAATATATCAAATGGTGTGTGTACTGTAGAGAATACAAATTAACACGCACTTGATTTCCACGATGGGAAATGGCGTTTATTAAAAAGTCAATCCGCATGGCGCGCATGGACGTGAAAAGAACACGGTAGTTTCGAAATTATGCAGCAACGACCGGCACGGCTGGTACGGCCTGTTTCAGCTAGATATTAAGGTTAATAAATGAAACATAACAGGATTTCCACACGCCAGTTGCACATGGCGGAAGTTGCAGCATAGCCAGCACGCTTTCGCTTTACAGGGAATTCAAGCGCTCTCTGCTAGTTGAGAATCGATCAGCACAAAGTCGTTTCGTATGAAACTGCTACGTAGAAGCCCGCATTATTGGAAATCAGCTTACCAAGCGGCACCGACTGTAAAGTAACAAATTATTGTACATGACACTCACTACTGTCGATTCAATATCTAGCGAGCAGAATCTGATCGGTTAAACTGTGAAACATTCAAACACACATCTTCGTACACATCAGCGATAAATCCAATCCCAATCGACCGTTGAAGTTTACAATTTACAAATTTATTATGCCATATTAATCCTTTTACATCCAATATTCTATGTGTATGTACGGATGGATATCTCTTTTATACACACACATATCTCTTTTATATTTCTAATGTATATGTATATTTAATATCAGTATTGCTTCTTTGTAACATATGGACATGCTCTAAACTATATGATTTGAATTATTTCACATGAAAATCACGTGGAAAATGTGAATTAATTTCCATGTGAAAAGATAAATAGCATAAATACAGAATAAACTTGTGAAATATACTTCTGAATAAATAAAAAATCGATCACGGAGAATTAATAAAATTTCAAAGCGCCATCAGATTTACGATGGAAATGTTTCAACTGTAATTATTTTAAAATCTTTCTATCCTCTCACGATATTTTGGAGATTACCGTAAATTCCTCTTAATAAAGATTCCGTGCAGAATCGATATTGGAGAATTCCAATACAAAAGTTCTCGATTGATTCGTAATCTTTTTTTAATTAGCTAGTCAGCTCGATGATAATGCATAATAGTATTTCATTTTGGTTGATCGAAAGCTGAGTGTGAAGAAGATAACATGATAAACATCTAGTTCTCGTAAATCGGGAATATGCAATAAATCTAGATGAAATGCTAAAGCTCGTTCTTCCACCTTAAGTCGAGCGAAGTAGAATCGCACCGTACTGAACGTGACCAAAGGAAAGGATACGATAGCCCATTTCTTTAAAGCTCGAAACTATAGTATAAGATTACGGTTATAGTGTGCGCTCGCGGAAATCTTCGATATCGCGAAATAACGAGCTCGGCCGTCGTAAGTATTATCGAAGTCACATAGTTCACAGTCATTGGGAACCTAATGCTTTATTGTGGCAAAGTATGATAGAAATTGATGTGCTAGACAAAAACAGTAAATACGCTGTTTAATTCATAATGTCAAGTTACCTAATTTTAATTCTTTTTAATCGTTTCTATAGATCGTCATGCTTCTGTTCGATATGTTGTTAATTTGATTAAAACAAAATTAATTAAATTAAAAATTTGAACTGAAGGAATGTAATAAATTTTAACCAAAGTAAAGTACTTTAGTATAGACATTGTTTATTTTGAAACTAACTACAGAATTGAATTGATTTATACTTTGACACACTTCTTTTGGAAATTAAAAAGAATAAAATATTGCCTCGAAGGGATTTAGTTACCATTGTTCTTTTAATATTTAACATACAGTTAGAGCTTTTATAAAATTGTGCAACACATTTTCAAAATCAATAAGATTCATGATAATAAATAAAATATAAGTTTAGCCAGAACTGTTCTCTCTTGAGCATTCTATAATTCAAATCGTACTACGTTCAAGTAAACTTACCGGTTAAACGTGTAATGGTAACTTCATAAACCTTGCGTAGTTGAATTTATACTAAAGTCGAATTCCCGGCTCGCGAATTATACAGTTATCGCCGAGTTTCGGCCCGGCAGTTTCTGTCAAGTGACAAAGATAATGAACGACCTTTGAGGGACCACATCCGCTGTTCTGTCTATTACCATAGTAATACCGTCGTCCTACCGTGAGCAGCTGTGCGAAAGGGCTCTTCGGCGACGCGCGCGTTTAAACGAAAATTATTAGATACCTGCAACGGCCGACCACATACAGTAGACTGGGAAGGACGACTATTACGGTGTGATGTGGAGGTCGATCCGCGTGTCGGTTACAAGGTGCATCCTCGATCTAACCCTGGCGGGCTGATCGGATCGGTGAAATCGAGCAGCGTCGACTTCATTAGAATTTAACGCTGTGTAAAGTGAGCGCTAAGTGGATCTCTTCGTTCGGCTGTCGTCCGCTGCACCTGCAACCACGATTTTCCGTGGGTTACCCTAACTGCAGCTGCTCGCGACACCTCACATTTTTGGTGTGACCTCGATCTCTGGCTATGTCACGCATTTTTATGCGAGCAAAATTCGTTTGCAAAATTTTGGTTTTTTATCAAAGATCTAATTTTACAATTAATTGAAAGATAAAATTGAAATTTCATAATTTAATTTAATTGATTGAATTTATCGTATGCAAAGTGTAAAATACATAAAATGGTGAGGCATCGGCAAGGCTGCTATTACAAAGCTTATCAGAAAATTTTGAGCGTATAAATATGAGTATCTCGGGTATCATGGGTTATATTTGTTTTATTTTTATTTTATCTGCAAATTTATAACTACTTTTTTCATGGATTTATCTCATAGGAAACGTTGAGTAAACGAAGAGCACGTTGAATCGAGCGAATGTAACTAATAGTGATAATAATTAATAACATGTACTGATGTAACGCATGTGTAATTATATCGTTTATATAAATTATACATTATTAGCGTTGCCCAGCAATCTATTGATCTAGTTTATTAATCATTCCGTAATATTCCAAGTTTATGAGAAACGCCAATCTATATCTAATAAACATACCGTGGGTGGACGGTACCCTATAATCGCTATTATTGGTTGCATAACCTGCTAATCGGAACCACATCGGTTACAAGATAACTTTATCACGTGTATAATTCGATTTACGTGCACTGTATCGTCTATGCTCGAAGCTAATATATATGTAAGTTTAGCATGAAGATAATATCACTTTAATTATTCATGTTTTTCCATGTCACTGAAGTCCGTTTATTGGAACAAAGAACATATATATTCTCATTTTATGTATTTATATTAACGTCGAATATAATTTTACTTCGGTAAAAATGTATAATTTGCTATAATTAATAATTTAATAAAATATAATGTGGCGGAAATGACCGATATATAAAGTCATGTGTAAAAACTACACTAATATTAATAACGCTAGAAAAATAATTGTTCTTTTTCTTCGGATAGCTCACGAAAAAGCTCATAAAATAATATTGAGATGAGAGTGGCTATCCAAATGGTTATCTGTAATAATAGCCATTTAATAGCCGTTAGTCTCTGAATAATCGAACGGAAAGCGCAGTATCCGTGAGTGAACGCTGTGGCAACAGTAGGATCCCCAGAGGATCTGGAGAGAGGAAAACTGAGAGAGCCCCACAAAAGCCGTCCGAGTACGTCTTTGTTTACTCCAAGCTATCTTCGTTCGCGTTTTCGTCTTTTCTCCGATTTCCCTCGCTCACTTTTGATTCCTCCTTACGGGGCGTCTCTGCTCCTTCGCTCTTCGAGTATCGCCAGTCCTTATCCCCTCGAATCGCCTCGCAGCTCTGAGAAGACTCCTTTTATCTCGACGATATCGCGTTCGTCCCCCTCTATCGTTTAAACAAACTTCTCTGTAATCGAAACTGAATCGATGGATTAAGAATCCAATTACGAATTTCTCACTCTCTTTCTCTCTCTCTCTCTTTTCTCTTGCTTGTTGTCTTACTCCGCGCACCGTAAAATCCCTTCAAATGTTGTGTAACCCTTACAGCAAAACGCGCACGATTGGTTAAATTGATATCCGCGGCCGGAAAGAATCATATAGGACGGGCGTTTTCCCGAAATACGTTTCCACTATTGCATCGACGCTCGCGATGAGATATCTATAGTGGCAGAAGTAAAAGCAGCAACAGCAGCAGCAGCAGCAGCAGCAGCGGCAATAAAGCTTGCTTTATTTTTACTATCCCTCCAGCCAAGTACCGCCCCGTATTTCCTCGAGATATTGACATATCGAGGGTGCCGGGGCTTCTCCTCTTAACGCCCTTTTTACACTGGCTCGGAATTTATGTCTTCTTCCTACTCTTCTCGTTCCGCCCTCTACTCTTTTCGTCCAGCACTCTCTTCTTCTCCGCCTTTCTATCTCGTTCCCATCCCGCGTTCTCTTCTATCTTCCTCGTCTTGCTTCTCATCGACGGTGACGGTTCCTCCTCTCGCACGCATCCACCAATTCTCGGCCATTCCTCGCATTTCTCGGACAATCAATCACGCACGCGTATCTCCACGTTTGCAGAATCAACCGGAAATCTCTATTAGAAGCCGAATCACCGCGGCCTCTTTTCTCGATATTCTAGATCGAATCTGTCGATTATTCGACCGTAGAATAACGTAGGCGCAATCGTTACTGGCAACGATCCATTCGTCGAATACTTTCTCGAACGGGAACGCCATTTGGATGTAAAATCACTGCAGATTAGGAATTCTGAGAAAAACGGATGGTGTCGAATTTTCTGGGCGGCAATCAACTCGAAGGAGGGGATAGTAATCTCAGATATGATAAGAAATTCGTGACGTATAGCTACCTGTCTACATAAAAATTATTGTTCTTATTGATATTTTATTTTACAAAAAGTATCATCTTTATTTCCATTTCATGATTATTAATTCTAAAATTACAAGTAAAAAATGTTTTATACTGTCACGGTATAAGATTGATCAGATGGAACTCGTAACGACATCTATTCAATCTCAAAGTGAGGTGTTAAAGACTTTTACCAAGGTCGAATTCCGCAGAGTCAGCTAACACGATGTGACATTTACGAACTTTTTGCGCAATCAGGCGAGAAGTTTTCTCTTCTCGCTCCCCTTTCATGGAGGACACCGTACGCAGTTCGGCAGACAGGAGGGGATCTTTATACTATATTAATAACTGTGTTTTTGCCGGTTCATCTAGCACGTTCGGAACATCGCTGGATGAAAGATGTGGCAATGATAAAAACGCGAATGCCCCGCGGATGCAATCCGGTCAGTGGACGCGGAAAAACAATGAACAACTGCTCGTCAACCTGCTCGGGGGTTGTATACTCTTGCCTGCCTGCCCTCTCTCCTTCTCTCTCTTGCTCTCTCATTTTTTGTTGCATTCCTATTTATTGGTACCATGGGACATATGGTGGCGTAAGGGTGCGTTGTATAAAAAAGGGCTACGAGAGGAATGTGAGGAATGGTGGAAAATGAGAGAAGCGCGAAAGAGCCACGAACACGACGGCGAAAAACGCAATATCGTGCCGGGAATGTCAAGCAGAACTACAGAATGAAAGCAGATCGAGTGGACGTTCAAAATCGTCCGACAAAGCTCGCAGACCGTCCACCAGGATTGAGAGTCTTCCAGTATGTAGCTTCGATTGCTGAAAAGCACACGACTGCGCCTCGTTACGGGCATTCGGTTACGACCGGAGGATTGTAGCTAGCGACCATGGTCGATTATAGGTCAACTTTATTTGACGTCGATGAATATACAGTTACGACAGTTAAACAATTCGTTGACGCGAGGTGTATTTGACCATTCTCATATTTCGCTATTTACGTATCGAGTATATAATCCCGTCGTATACATATCTAGGATCAATAAAGAGCCTGTGTGTAGGTTAATCTCGATGCAACAGCAGTATCAGAGACATTATTGACGACACAATACCGTTATCTTTATACGATATTCGCAATGTTGATCAAGATATAAATTAAGTATACCAAATATAATTTTATTCGGGGGGGGGGGGGGAGTCGATCTAAAAATAATTTTAAAAAATCCAATTTTTATACAAAATAATATTAATGAAAAATTCGTATCACCGATAATTAAAATTCCTATGCACCGATTAAAAGGTTAGGATCAATAATTCATAAAATTTTGATGGTATTATAAAAATCTCGATGGAAGCTATCGGGAAAATTAAAACATTTATCTTAAATTCTCTCTCTCTCTCTCTCTCTCTCTCTCTCTCTCTCTCTCTCTCTCTCTCTCTCTCTCTCTCTCCTTCCCTCCCTCTCCCTCTCCTCCCTTCCCCTCTCTCTATATGATTTTCTTTTTAAACATTCTACCTTCTTTCTATTTATCAAGACATTTTTATGGAAATATTACACGGAAAGAACAATTTTATTAAAATATCTAAAAATTTAAGTATATATTATATATATATATAGATCTCTGTGTATGTGTGTGAAAATAATTTTGTTCATTAAAATAATTAGGCATATATTTATATTATATAATTATATTTATATAATTGGAAAACTCAAGCATGATGAGCAATGCTGGAAAAAGTTTTAACATTCTAGCAATGAAATAGCTTCAGTTGGAACGTCCTACTCTCTACATTTCTTGAAGTAAAATTTTACTCCAAAAGAGTGAAACTACCTGCATTACCACATTAATGAAAAAGAATGGAAATATTTGCACTATATTGTAGAAGAGTAAAAATATTTGTACTCTTGAATAAGAATGGCAGATTTTCACTTTTTTTGTAGTGAAATTTTATTGAAATTTACTCTAAAAAAAAAAGTAAGATTTTTTTTACTTTCACTCCAAAAGAGTGCAAATTTGCTACTTTTGTTTAAGGGTGTAAATACTTTCAATGTCTTTTTCTTTTGGAGATTTCACTCCAAAACATTTAAAGAGTACGTAATTATTTTGATAGTTCAACACAACTATTTTCAGATTTTTATTTAATTTAAATTTTTAGATACTTCAGCAAAATTCATCTTTTTCATATAATCTAATACTATCTTTCATTGTATTTAAATATGATTTTATTAACCGACTTGCTGCGCTCGTATATTACATAAAATGTGCGATATGAAACGAAAATGTTCTCATAAACGGTTTGTTTCATACTGACGTATATTTTTTTTCCAGGTCAAGTTGATCTCTGGACCCAAAGCACCACCGGCTGCGCCTGTACCTTTAATGCATCCAGCAACGATTGCGCGTGTTGCGTACCATCGGGTGGCTGCAGCTGCGGCGCAGCTTCGCCCGATAGATGCGCTCAATGCGGACTGGAACAGCATTGCGCAAATAGTAAGTATTACTAAATTAATCATGATTTACACAACAAGATTGAGTTTCTTGAAATTGTAATGTTTGTTGTAACATTTTTTACAAGTGAAGATTTCTTCATGTAACTATATTTGATGCAGACATTAATTAAAAACATTGTAGCTAAAACGACGCGTTGTACATTTTAAGAGATACATTTCTAACGCGCTTTAATCTGCATGCATGTAAAGCATGGCGCATAAATGCAAAACTTATTAATCTCGTAAGCAGTAAACGAAAATTCTTTCTCACTGTTGCTTTTGCCACTTTTTCTACCCGCTGACGATCAACTAACTGACGTATTTGTTCTCTCGGTCCTCTACGAGGAAATATAATTACGTCGTCAAAAAGACATAGACGATCTCTTTGAGTCTTTGCCATCGCTAAAAACAAGATTCACGCCATTAAGCCACTTGCCTCATACTGCTTCTCGTTTGCAGCCGCTCGTGTCGCGTGAACAAGTGGAAATTAAAGCGTCGCGTCGCGTCGCGTCGCGGCGACCGAGTCCTTTTGGAGAGCGGTCGTAGGACGAAGCGGGGAAGTGTGATTCAAAGAACGAACGGAGAAGCAAAAGAGATCGGGAACATTTATAAGAGGATGAACCCTTGGCAATGCTCAAAAGACACTGAGATATCTAAGGGAAAGAAAGCGTGATTCCGATCAAACGTTCGCGGCTCGCTTTGCACGATGGAATAAATCGGTATCGAAGAAATTACTTCTGCGTGCCATCCATTCGATCTTTCTTTCTTATAACTAATCATTCTTGACGAAGTTCTTATACTCCATCCATCTAACCTTTCTTTGCGCTAATTACGAGGAGCGATATTGCCTTCGCGTTCCATCCATCAAATTCTTCTCTTCTCGGATTTCTTTCAACATCGCAGGATATTCTATAACCCCCGTAAATGTATTTAGTTATAGTTAAAAGGGTTTACAAATTTTTTTTTTGCGCAAGCTTATAGAATTTTATTTAAAATATAAATAAAAATCTTGAATGATGCTCATTAGCATCAATAATATTAAATTATATTGTCAATTTATTTCGTGATATGTACTTTCAGTTTAGAACTGTATTTCATAATCAACAAATAATCAGCGCGCAGTTTGTTTCAATTAGAAAATGTAAAAATCCACTTTGGGCCAAATATGGCTCTCTTCACTTATTTATCTTAAAAATTTTGTAGCAAATATAAAAATATTGATTACTTTCGATAGCTTAGCATTTATAAATAATGAAACTTGGATTTTTTTATTATAAAGAACTAAGATTACGATAAAAGAACATTTAGTAAATCTGAAATTTTTATTAAAAAAGAAATCATTTACATTTTTTAGTAAATCTAAAATTTCATTAAGATTTATGTTTTTTAATATAAATTTAAACTCACTTTATATAAGAGAGAATCATAAAAGAATAATACTAATAGTCTTATGTCAAAAAGAAATATGCTACAAAACGGTATTCGCATCAAAATCACGAAACATCCTGTACAACATTCTACAGGAAGCAATTAAGAATCAAATTACACACTATGGCAGATTGCCTCATAATATTGCGCCAAGCTGTCGCGACTCGTCGTCGCCCAAACAACACGGTTGCACAGAGACGCGCCAATGAAATTGTACGAGTAAGAAAAATCGTTATTAGCCATCCATTTCTCTGCGCCTTTCTATTGCCATCTTCCTTCAGCACGACGATTTCATGTAAGACTATAAAAATTTGACATTCTAAAATAAAAATACGACTGAAATATAATTATATTCTTAATATTTTTGAAATATAATTATATTCTTAATTTTTTTTTTATAAGTTATAAGGAATGAAGAATAGTAGAGAATGTTTATCGGTACGATTACACAGTGTTAATCCAAATAAAATGCGACCGTATCATTATTCGATAGTTCGTATTTTTATACAAGCGCCATTTTGTCCCATTTCAGTGTGCAACATAACGTTGGACAGCAGGCAGCTGTTCAGCAAATCGGATCGTGGCTTCGGGCAAATAAAGTCGCCGTATCTTCAAGGGCCCTCGAGGTGTACATACAGATTCGTGCCGGATACTGGACAGCGGGTCGAGCTACAGATATATCGACTGGTGTCCATCGGTCGACACAACGGCACCGCGTAAGTAGCTTTTTGGTGATGCCTTTCTTTCCGTCCCCTCGTATCGCTTAACGACCTTTTGCGCCCCTGAGTTCCTTTATAGCCGCGACCGTAAACTTTATGGCGAAATATTCTCGGCGTCTATACAGCTTCCGCCTGACAGTCACATGCGTCTTTAAACTTGCACTCACCTCATGGTTGAGCCCAAGTAATTTTGAATACATGATAAAACATATGTGTGTGTGAATTCTTAAACGGCTTTTCAGTATAATATACTTGGTTTTTCCAATATTTTTTCAATACTTTATTCTCACTGTTTAACTTGAAGTTTTATTAATATAAATATACATTTGCTATTGTTATGTTTCTTAAGGCATTTCCATTGAAAAGAAACTTTATATTATATCCATTTTTATGAAAGTTATAAGCAATTATCGAATCGGATTGAGTATTATCTAATGTTTTGTTCCTGTAGTGAAGCTTCGAAGAGCTAAGGACATAACTTAAGATCTATTGGATATTTTATGTTATTTAAAAAGCACCCTTCAACAGAGTTTTGTGTTTTTTTGTTATAACAACAGATCATCTATATATATTGAAAACAAAAATCCAAAAATATTTTAAACACATTTATCTAACTCTTAAAATATTTTAAACACATTTATTTAATAATTTTCAACTTTTCAATTACAAAATAACCATTCGTGAAACCTCCGTCTTTACTTTTCTCGTTTGTGTAAGTAGTTGAAGAGCGGACAGCGCGGACCGATATGATTGAAAATCGCTTTCGTCGATGGTCGTTTCAATTTATCATACTTCCGCTCTTACGAGACGATAGCTGGGTTCTCAAGTCCCTCTCGACTATGGGTAGAAGGAGGAGCTGAGAAGTCACGAGTAATGCCGATGGAACTACGAGAACTCGGAGGGTTGGGGAGAAAAATTACTGTTTTCAGAAAGCCCTCTGGCATCCCTAAACCCCGCCATACACGAGCTCGTCCACTCCGACCACGTTCACGGACAAACTTCGTGGCGGGCGGGAAAGGCCTTCGACAAGCCCTGGAAAAGTTCTTACAATTTTTCGACAAGGCTCTTCAACCCCAACCCTCTCGTGCCACGACGGCCAAGTCGGAGCTGGCTTACGACGCGCCGAGCATCATACGAGCTTATTCTAGTAGCTTTTGTTCCCGTTCCGGAATACGCAAAACTCGCGCGACTGTACATATTCACGAAGTAGATGTGTGCTTACGGTGTGTGCGAGTGGTGGTGGCACGAACGAAAAATATACGTCCGTACTTCCCTTATTGCTATCTTTCTTGAGAGAAAATACATTTCCGTTAAATTTTCAACGTCAGTCCTGTCGCCGTGTCTAAAAATAACTTGTTCAAAAATAAGTTTGTAAATCAATTACTATTAGTACTCACGTATTCGACAACATACATTGAATCTAATAATTTTACTCGCAGAAATAAAAATTTTTTAAATAATTTTACGTTTTATTCTTGGCAAAAAATGTACGTACATTTTATAAATTAAGAGAGAACGTTCAAGATTAATTTTCTCGTAAGAATTAAAGCCTTAAAAAAATATTGTCGGTCCTTTTGCATTTTTAGAGAAGTCTGGAGCGCGATTAAACTCCTACATTACTTGTAATGTGTAAAATATAAATCTGCATAATTCTCATATTACACTTTCAAACAATAAGAGTGTACTAAATGACCACTATCCGTTAGAAGCTAAAAGCGTTGCGTTAAACGCATATAAAAAATGCAGGAGCCCACACTTTAAGTCCACTTGTTAGCGAGGAAACGGCTGGTAAGCTGAGAGCGAAAAATACCGTTACTCTTGCCTGCACGGCTCAGATCGTTCACGTTTCTTTCGTTTTCCGCACTGCGCTCTGAGAAACTGCAACGACCGGAAGAAACAGCGCCGCCCACACGAATCGTACCGCGCAAATCTTTCTACACGGAAAAATATTGGTGCTTGATCGGCTTTATCGTAGAAAATCCTGCGAAATTTTAGTATTACTTCTGAGCGGAATCCTCGGGAAATTTTGCGGGCCATTTGCGACGCTCCTTAAAAGTCGAGGCGAGAAATATCACGCGAAAGTCTGAAGATATTCGAACAATCAGCAGATAAGCTCCAAATTTCATATTGTGTTGAATTGTTTTTTCGTGTTATTGAAAGTTAAACTATGGCAGATCGATATCGACGGTGCGCGAGAAAAATATATTTGCATGTTAAATCTGTAATTAAAAATGTATACTCTAGATTTTTAGTAGATAATTAGAATGATAATATATTTAAATGAGTATTTTGTCGTAAAACTTTGTTTGCTAAATTGTGTACACTCTTTCGCGAAAATTCAACATTTACGAATGAGATTGAAATAGCCGGTTTTCGTAGTTTACGCAACGCATGACGCTGAATTAATACCATACCGGACCGTAGCAGGACGGAGTTGGTGGAAATATGACAAACGACACATGTTACATGCGCGGTCGTGTAATACGTATGTAGTTCATGCTCGTTAAGTTATAATTAATGTAACTTTCCGAGTTGCACTATGTAGGACGCCATAACAGGTTCCTTGTGTTGTTCCGTATCACGTTTATCACATCCTTCAGAAAACAAATAGTTGATTACTGATTATGAAAAATTATGTTATTATAAAAAGTTTTAACGGCTAAACTGCGCCAACACATTTTACGAGAAAAAATATTATATACAATAAATATAGATTTTTAGAAGCTTTATTAAAAAGTTATAATAAAAAAATATATAATCTAATAATAACATCTGGCGATCTTGGAGATTAAGAAATTATGATACATCGGACAATTATTTGTATCCTTTGATATATTATTAGGGAAACTAAAAATATTTCTTTTTATAAACGTTGTTTCATTAATACGTAGAATTCTTAATGAAAATAATAATAATCTCTTGTATCTCTTGTATGTACTTCATAAAACTGATAATCAGGAGAAGAGGATGAATTAACTCGACAAACATTAAACTTTCCGTCTGCAATCATATTTTTACTCCCTCCGTCTACAATCTGAGTTTTTTATCCAAATTTTTTTGTATTGTTCTAAACTTTCAAAAAATATGAAAACTTTTCAACATCTCTATTACACTACCATATGTAATTTTTAACTCAAATATTAAATTTTTAGTTGTAATAAAAATTGAAATATAAGAGAGAAATTTTTTTGTGCCAAAAAATCCAGATTGCCAAAAATTGCCAAAGAATTAATCAACTTTATATTGTTAATAATAAAAACCGATTTCTTTTATTTAAGATAGATTTTATTTTTTATTATAATTTTTTAAAGCTTCTATAAACCTATGTTTATATGACATTCTTCTTACTTTTATCTGTAAGACATATTACGTAATTTGACCAGGAAAAATCCTGTATACACACTGTCTAAAAGTAAATCAGTAACTTCAATACTTATACTTATAAATAATGTAATTATCAACAAATATTTACTGTTTTTTAATAATAATACACTGATTTACTTTTAGAAAGCACGATTCACTGAAAAATTTATTGTAGTTTTTTTTTAGGAAAGTAATAGATTTATTTTCTTTTAAGAGGAAATGAATCTAATCTAAATTAGATTTTTTTATTAAATTAAATGTCTCAGTGTAGCAGTTATTGCATTTCACAGATATTTATGCTTTGCACAAGTTGCGTTTATATTGTCCCTTTCTCTTCTCAACAATTGCTGTCTCACGTACGCAAATCGTCTATCTTACTGCTGTCCCATACAGTTGGACCTTCCGGGGTCCTTCTCGAGCACTCATAGAAGCTTGATAATAGAACGTGAATTTCGAGAAATGGAACAAAGCGCGGGCCACTCGGGTGTCTCGTGTTCCAGTCCGAAAACCGGAAGATGTAGGTGCTCCTAATCCCGAATGCCGAGCCATGGTCGTCGCAATGTACGTGTACGTTCTCGATGAGACGCAATTGGGTCAGGTCCTTCGGCTGGACATGCACTTCATTCCGTGAACGTCTCTCGAATGACCTGCACGGTGCGATTTCAGATCTGATGTCGTATTAAATGACTTCTATAGTCAGAAACACTCTCGAAAATCGAAAGCAAAGTCATAATCGAATAAGATCTCTTCTCCACAAAGTTGTACGTTATTGTAACAATTGTATAATTCTACAGTGCTTGCTAACGAAACTATTATTATAATATACTCTCACAACAAAGAAACTTTGTTAATAAAGTACGGTACTTAATTAACGCATTTTGACATTTGTCATAATAAAAAGTTATATTTTTTTATTTAATATGTAGATAAATAATTCATGTAAATAAAAAGAATGATTTTGTTGATGTAATTAAAAAAATTTTGTTAGATACAGATCTGAAAATAATTTTGTTGAAATATTAAAATAATTATGTAGAACGTTCAACTGGTTGCTAAAACATCTTGTAGTATTGCTCATCATGCTTGAGTTTCCTATATAATTATAATTATTTTGCTAGAACAGAATTATATTTTCAGATCTGTATCTACCTAAAGTTTTATACATATAGAATAGAATAGAATTTATTACACTTCAGCATTCACATAGCCAAGAAAGGGAAGTTTTATACATATATAAATTTTTATATTTTTTAGTAAAATCGATTCTTTCCGTGTAACAAATATCAATACGTGATTTTTTTTTCTTTTGATCGAAAAGTGTTATAATAATAGATAGACTAAAGCTACATCAAACTGCATATAAAGCTTAGTTAGAATTTAATGCCACAAGCATAATTCTCTCTAGTTCTCGAGAATTGATTTGCGCGAAAACAGCGCGCGGTACACTAAATCCGCAGAGATATCGCTCTGGACGTACTCAAATTAACCGTGTAGAATTAATTTACGGGCTTTATTGAACATTGTACAAATTTCATACTTTCCCACTCGTAAACTTTTGACTGTGCGTATTCTCGAAAATTAGTTCGCACAATACAACCGATATATGAACAATACATTGATATTTACGTTGTTCGAGATCGCGCAAATTAAATACAGAATATGCTATCAATGTTCCAGGAATCATTCGTTCGCTGAAAGCTTATGTCGTCTTTATAATTCTCTCATTTCAATAATACAAATGTACTGAATATATATATATATATATATATATATATATATCCACTCATCCATAAAGTTAATTAAATCGCAATAATGAATGGGGTCTGTCTGTAAAGGAAATAATGCTATTCAAGAGAAGCCGAATGAATCGAATATTAATTTGTGAAATTGAATGATTGAATGATCAAATAGGGGGATGAAGGAATTAATTTAGATAGACGTGGATAAATTTATTCAATTTATGGAACATGGAAGCCATAGGCGACCCATAAAATAATAAGCCATCAAATAAAGGATCCAATATACGAAGAACTCATGTCGAAAATCCTGTTCCCGCCAATCTGATGGACGATGAAAAATATGTGAAGTTAATTAAAAAATATCCCATGAATAACGCACAAATTATCCTGCATAAAGTAACTCGTTATCTGTCCCCCCCCCCCCTCCTCTCTCTCTTTCTCTTTCTCTCGTGAGAGACATTAACCTGCAGAATGCTGAAAAATTGCCTTCGCCGCAGCAGTGGCGTACACACCGTCCGTAATTAATTCTCGCGATATCGCGCGAGAGGAGAACTCTCGCATTACCCATGAGGTATCCCGCGAATATTCCAGCCGGCTTGTTGACGGATGTGCATGCGACGCGACGCAGCCTGGGGAGCGAGAGCGTGGATTTCGTTCGTCAGTCTGGAAAGCGCCGAGAAAAGCGCTTCCACACCCTTTCTCATCGTGCAACCACTCTTCCGTTCTCTCATCCTTACACTTTACTCTTCCGTCTTGTCGGCCCGTGTACATGCGGTCCGGGCGAAGGGTGTGAGCGACAAAATTACGTCGCTCAGCGGAATACTATTAAGTGGGGATAGCGGAATAGAATGAGTACCGTGGGTGATGGATGACCTTAATTTCGCTATGATTACCGTCGGCTCGGGAATTTGTATGAAAATCGCTTGGGGCCGCTTCTTTCACACTACCCCCTCTCTTCACGCCTTCGATCACTCTCCCCGACTTCTTCTCGCTACTCCGTTCCCGCATCTCTCGTTCTTTTTTCTTTTTTTTTTTGCGATTGCCACCACCATTTCCAGATTAATACCCTTTCGTTCTAATTTTGTGTTCCGCGGTAGATGTCTCCCGTCGAATCGTACACGTCTTTCATAAAATGAGAAATTACATCGGTATTTAATGACGTAGATTAACAGTTCGGTTAGCAGTTTGTTGCGTGACAGCGATCGAAGGATTAAGGAAAAAGAAAGGAAGAAGGAAAAATATTTCCTGCCAGGAAAATATTAGGGAAGGAAGATGGGATAAACTTCTGCAGTCTGTTATCTGTTGATTAAAACTAACATTTTAATCAACAGTTAGTAATGATTAATATATTTTTTAATTACTCCAAAAATTTAAATTAACACAAAAGCTTTTTTATTGGACTTGTTGTCAGAACATATTTTATATAATATATTATATTCTATATATAATAAAATACATAGAAAGATATATAATAAATTGTGAATTTAAGAAATAGAAAGTGCAAAACGTGCTTTAACTGTGGTTTATCATCTTATTATATAGGGTGTCCCAAAACTGACGACAAATATTTTGAAGACATATTTTTTATTATATAACATTTTAAGAGAAAAGATCTAATTAATAAAATGTCGAGGCTAAGATAATTTTCAAAATAGGAAGAGTTTAAAAATTACGAATAACAGAACTAGAATTTCGCTCAAGAATGGCAAGATAGTAAGAAATGCTTTATGCTATTTGACAATAACAAAATTTAACAACTTCACATTGATCGTCTTATCGTTCCTGAGCGAAATTCTAACCCTGTTATTCGTAATTTTTAAACAAATGCTTGCAACGTTCTTCCTATTTGAAAACTATTATAACTTCGGCATTTTCATATTAGACTTTTTGTCTTAAAATGTTACAAAGAATGTCTTTAAAATATTTATCAGTTTTGGAATATTCTGTATGTCTAACATCACGAAAACCATAAGCGCGAGGATGTTCTGGTGATAAACTCTAGCCGGTGTAAAACGGGATCATTCGCTGTTGTCTTATGTATTACATATAGTTTAAGTTTTTAGCATAGTTACATAACGCGTCACGAAGATAAATTTTCTTCAAAACTTTTAGAAAACAATGTTGAAGTGTTTTAATTTTCTTGCCAAACTTTCACGCAGGAAACATTACGAAACTTTCATTTGTTAAAACGCTAAAATGTACTCTATTTTGGTCTATTCACCTATCGCTGTGAACATTTGTTTAAAACGCATATGGACGTGCGTGAGCTTGCAAAACGATTTGCACACACTAAAATTAGAGTTTAAAGAATTACTTGCGATGTATTTGGCATACTGTATATACGATAAATAAACATGGCGCATTAAAATAGTAACTTTAAAAAGTACATTTTTTAATACACCATTGCGTATGTACGTAAAATTTCTCAGCATTTACATTTAATAACAAAAAAAGCTTTTAAGCAAATATAAGTTTTGTCAGATATCGATTTCATCTCTTAGTCTGTACAGTTTGTTTCATGTATATTCTTAAAAGTGCACAGTACCCGCGGGCTGCTACGTCGTATAACGATTATTCCTGTTCAAAGAGTTCATCTCCTTTCGCGGAAGCCGTAGCTCGGCGAGCGAGGATATTATACTCGAGGGCTAAGGTTTAAGTAGCTTCATAAATTACGCTACTTTTACGGAAGAATCACCTAATCCGCGCTAGGAGCGGTTTCGGCGAAAAGCGAACTTCGCTCCAACCAAGGCCCGGAATTTATATCTCTTGACGTCTCGAACGCAAAGTGACACTGTGCGTTAGGCGAAGCAAGTTTTACGTCATGAAAAAGTATTAGAGTGATTTATTTAAACTACGGCCGTTTTAGAGAGATGCTTTTTTGTCGTGAAATTACAAAAGGGATAAATGGACATTGCACGCTATTCTTATAGTTATATAAGTTTAAACCTGGGGTGGTCAATCTTTTTGCCTCGCACACTATTGTGCACTTTGGTGTGCCATTCTGCTATAGAATTTACCCTCCGCTATGATTTTTAAAGCAGGGTTGGTAAAAGAAAATGTTTTTTTTTTTTAACATAACATTGTATTATCTTTTTAAATATATTTTTAATAATTTTTCAAATATAAAATAATATAAAATAATATTTATTGAACATGTTTCAAATAATATTAAAAGAAACATGCTTAAAACATATTTAAAATGTTTTTTATCAATCCTACTTTGAAATCAACAATGATACTCGAATTGTTAGTTTTTATAGATAAATTATAATATATCTGTAAAAAATACGTAAAATATAATCCGGCTTTTATGATGGTAAAAATTTATAAAAAATTTGTTAAAAATTGACAATTACATTTTTTCAGAATTTTTGCAGATTTTATAATCCGGAACAACAAAAAATTTGCTTTGTTTCTCGAAAATTTCTACTGCTGACGGAGAATTAAAATTCATGTTGCCAGCTGAAGGCTAAGTAAAAGAAAAGACAATCCAAATCTTAGTTAAACTAAACTTTTTTTTCTTGTATTGAAAGCTAAAAAATTTGTACTGTTTAACAAAATTTATTTCTTTTACTTTGTTTCTCTTTTTACATTTATTTTAAAATAAATTAAAATATTAATCAAAGATTGCGCACCATGCTTTGCTCTTAAAGCTTTTTGCGCTTAAAGTATTATTCTAACTTCGTTCTGTCTCTAAAAAATTATCTGATCCCAATCAATATACTCATGTGATGAAAACAGAGCAATGAAATATCAGCCTTTAGAACGAAAACAAACTCAATCAAAAAGCACAAGTAAAAAAATAGATTTTAGTGGATGGTACGATTACTATTTTTTAGATTGTGGTCCGATTTATGATCTTAACGCTCGTAAACATTATTTATCCTTTAACATTTGATAAATAATGAAGATGGAATGATTCTTGAGTTTGTGAGCGTGAAGCGATCTTACTTTTTGAATTCTAAATTTTTTCTCTGACAGCACATGCTTCTTTAGACGTGCCACTAGCATGCATATCACAGATCTATCCCTCTAAGCATCAAAAAATTAGACTTGAATAACTAAATTACAATTGAAATTATTATATGAAATGAAGACAATTCGTACTTCTTCAAAATTTCTGATTAAAAAATCATTGCTCGTTTTGGCCTCGTAAAGGCAAGCTTTTAAAATCAAACCTACATATGTTTGTCACGATTTTCTCTGCTCGCACGAGAAGACGCCGCGTATGCACGTAAGATTGTCATAACTCACGCGTCGTATCACGACGCCACGGAGATAACACGATTACATATGTACATCACGTTCGCGACTAGAATATCAGACAGTACAATTCCTCCCCGAAATTCGACGTTTCGCTCTCGAGGTGCGCTTCTAACGCCGCTTGCTTACCGCGCCGAGTTGCAATAATGTATGCCGAGCACACTTCGTGAATTGTTTGCCCGCGCTATGTACACTTATCAAATTAGACACTCGCTTCGCTGATAAATCCAACACGAGCGTTTGGTAGCTGCGCGACGTTCGTTACGCGTGGCATAAATGATACACGCATGGTAAACGCGGTATACAACGTTGAGCTTGTGCGTTTAATGTCTACTTCAAACGAGCTATTTCCCCCGTGATAAGAACATCGCGAAATTTAATTTCGCTCAAGGAGGAAGGTAAATGAAGCCAGTATTCGTGGTGCTTTAAAGTCTTCGGTTTAATTAATAATCATTATTAGTAACCGTGATATATACCTTAAACTTAATGCTGAGCCATTAATTTAAGAAGTAACCGCGCCGAGGCTAATACAAAAAAATTAGCAAGTCCCACGCTGCAGTGTTAATTCAAGTACATTTGAAAAAATGCATTCTATAAAATTTACAATATTTACTATAAGTATTCTTCCAAGTTATTCTCTCAAAAGAGTACTAGAAATAATGGAAACTAAAGAAAGAAAATATTGAAACTATTATTTAAAAAAATAATTATTTTTTAATGAATTAAATTTATTTTTTGTTAGATACAATTTACCACCAATTTTTGGGTGATTTATATGTATGGCTAATCTATATTCAATCAATATTTCATATTTTCTTCTCTTTAGGTTTTTCGGATTAGTCTTGGATTTGCGAGGCTGTTCATAACTCGTATCGAGAGAAAAACGGCTGAGAATTACCGCAATTTTGCTCCTGAGCGAACAATGGACGATGCGCCTAAGCTTCGTTCCTACATAGGGGACAACGAACGGTTTTTATCAGGTGCCGGCCAATTGATCTGTGCGCTTCTGGAAATAATGCGGCCGTGTGGTTATCGTTGGTGTGATTTTACGATCGACTGGCGCGGACGAGACAATGGCCTCCCGTTATTTATTAGCTCGAATTTCCGCGCATTATGCACCATCGAATCTATCTGCATCGCGGCATACGTGATTGGCCCACGGTTTATGCACGAGTTAGGTGGCCTTTCAATACTAAAATAAATCATTAGCATGCGCGAGTGCGAGCCCGCAGCCAGCTATTATGGTTAAATAATCGTGTTATTGTAACTGATGGTACTCAGTGCAATTCTAAAAACTATATCATCCAATTGCGGCTGAATTAATCGCAATCCTGGTAGAAATGTATGCTGTTTTTCTTAGGCACTCATCCAATTGTTGTCTAGTGTTTTTGTGTTCTCATTAGTTGTAACAATACTACATTGGAATTAGACAAGAATTTGATAAAGTTTTATTTAGTAGCTAAAGCAATTTTTCTAAAAAAAAAAATATATATATATATATACAATATGCAGATATTCAGATTTTGCGCATCTTTTGTGTGCAATAACTGCAGGTATAGTGTTACATCTAGATTGGCATTCTAAGTTATACTTCTCATTGTCAGTTACTATTAGACAGATTTAATTATTTAATATCTGCTGAAAAATGCAAGAAATTTATATCATAAACGTTTACATCGTTTCTGCCATTCGAAATTTATTTCCTAAAATCTTGATAGAAAAGAAAGAATCATTGGAATAAAGCGAAATAAATTTGCGAAGCGTCCGCACAGTTCCATTGTGGCAATGGATAATTTCGCGACGACGACGTCGAGAGCAATATCTGCAGAGAACGTGAAAAGAACCATATAATCCTTATTCCGTATTAAGATCACGAAACGTCGCTTAACACGTTCTGCCTTTTTCTCAGCTTTCTCCTGTCCGCTCAAAGAATTTACATGAGCATCCGACTTTTACGTTACATTAAACATATTTAATACTTTTAACGTATTAATGATTTTTAAATTCTAAAAGATAACTAATCTCAGAAGTTTGGAGATCGTTGAATTGTGACGTTTGTGTCTCCGATGGCGATTTGATGAAACCGAGCGACAATTAGCGAAGCTCGAAGAGTCTCCGACCACATCATTGTTCCTTCTCTCGTTTCGAATCGACTGGTCCAGCTTTACCGCTCGTTCCTGCATTCGTCTTTCGTCTATGGATACCAGCCAGGACGGGGGAGGGAATAGTCTTGTTTTCAGAAAACTTCAGATCCAATTCACCAACTTTCCACATTACGACAATGCCGTTCGAGCTCGAGGACGCGTGGAGTAGTCTTTCATCCGTTCGAGGGTAAATGAAACTGCCGCTGAGAGAAGCAGGAACCAGAAAGACGTTCCGTGCTGGACAGAAAGGAGAACGCGAATCACCTCTTTCCCCTTAACTTTACCGCTGATTACACGTTCCGCTACTGAGTAGAATTCGTCTCGCCAGAAATAAATTAGTTAATGGATCTTCTGCGTTCCGGTGCACCGCAGAAGCCGCGCGACAGCAACTTTTTGCGATTATAGAAGAAGCAAAAATGGGAAACCTATGTTCCTAACAGACGTGGTAATTATATCTACTAATAATTGAATTTATTTTTGAAATTTTTATAATACAATTCTAATGGAATAAGAATCAACGCTTATCAATAATTAAATTTAGCGCAGTCTTATAATAGTTATATATTTTATTTACGAAAAGTTTAATACTCTGTTTGGGGAAGACAGAAAGAGATTTTTCAAAAATGAAGAAAAGTCCGAAGAAAATTTTTCATTAAATAAGTGCAATGTTGTTCTAGCAATTTAAGAAGAGAAAGAATCTAATTTTTTTAACCGATCCTGAGACACTCTTATGATTACTCCCTTGTGGAATATAAAAAATGAATTGTTTAATCTTTTGAAACGGAATTGTATAACGCTACATGTTTTATATAATCAGATTTCAGCTATAGTTTTTTTTATACGAAGCTTAAAATATTATATAAGTTTTACAATAATGTAGCATTTTTATTAATTCACTTATGTTTTTTCATTTTGATAATTTTATTTATTTGTAAACATTAACTATTTTATCAGACAAATTAAAAAACTAAAAACAAAATATGTTAAGATATGTATTTATGGGCCATGGGGCAATTCTCTTATATTAATAATAAGTGCTGTAATCGATTACAGTACTTAAAAGATTAATTTGGTATTCGTGAACTGAATACATACAAGTCTCTGCAAATACTTATTCGTGCGAACTTAAAACACTTAAAATTCACATTAGAGAAACGCATTAGAGTTTCACGTTACAGTAATTTATTACACACCGGAATTTATGCCTCATTAATGAAAAGTGAAATTATTCCGGTTGAATTTAGCGTGTAGCCAAAATTTTACGCGCGATCGCGCAAAAATACACACCCGCGGGTCATATCGGGTCACATCGAAAGCCAGAAATGGTAAGCTTCTCGCTTATCCATACTCGTTTGCACCACCAGCGTGCGATTTGTGTCCCGTAGATCGCCAGATTAATGGGGTACCGATCGATGGGGCACATTCACATCCGCGTCGGCTCAGCCGTCATGTCGTCCGATTTTCGAGGGTTCGACGAGGGTGGATCTGCGCGCTCCATCCCTCTAACCGGTGCCGCGCCCGGAATCGTTCTGATCGTTAGAAATTTGATTTCACGCTTGCCGCATCCATAACATTCTCCCTGCGCGAGCGCGAACAACGTCGACGATAGTAATGGTACATGGAAAATAGGCTTTTGTGCCGCATGTATTGGGTGGAACGTGAAATTTCATCAAGATTATCATCGCGTATAATTTTAATCGAGAAATTAGAAGGCAACAATGAGATTATTCATCTTTAAACGAATGACAATAATATTATAAGTAAATAATTTTTTCATAATTATTTACATGTTTATTTTTTTCATAATTAACTTACATTATATATTGATGTATGAATATTGGCAATTTTGAGAAAAAAAGTTGATATATAGAACACGATCTTCTATCACTTTTCTTGTGTCCACCTAAACATCGGCATCGTTAAGAGATAGAGACACATAAATGGTTTATACCACTAGCACTGCCCGTAAAAAAAGGTGATAGATTTTTTTTTTTACGTAACACCTAGTATGTGTATGCGCATGTACCGTTCCCTCGTACTCTCATTTTCCGTTACTCTCGCATCTACCTGATGTAACGGGCGTAGTCCCAACGCGAAATAACTCGCATAAATCACCGATGTGTTACGTAGATACATTTCGTGCGATTCCACTGGCGGCAATGTTTTAATAAAACCCGAGGCCCAATTATTCAACTCGGCGACCTCAGTTCACGTCCTCAAATGACCCGTGTACACGTACTGAAATCTCTTACTTTTAACCAAATATACGGTTGTTTTGTTATTTTATATTTTATTCAAAAGGGACTGTTAGACCCATTTATCACTTTTATTTCTATCGTGTGTAGTTGCGATGGTATTTTGGCATTTTCGATAAAAACGATCGGCAAGCATCGTGACAAATAGCCGTCATTCCTTTTCGCAGTCGAAGCCGCGGATCACGTTACGGTTGTTTGGACAGCCGTTAGGCGTTAAAAATAGCATGTACTCAAAGTTTTCCGCTCGCTCCCTCGATCCTCTGCCATCTCCTCCGCGAATCTTGTTATTTTCGTGATAATCTGAAGTATCACATAAGCCGCTAACGTCAACCAGGAGAAGATGGAGAAATGGTTTCGAGAACAGACGACGTTGACAAACATCACGCGTACCATTTTCGAGCACTGCCTCCCAGCGCGAGGCGTGTGTCAAAAACACACGTGAAACTTTGATACAAACCTGACAGCTTCCGGTCACGAAATCCAGAGGTGGATACGCGAGGATCTGAAATCCAAGCGGCGTACGTTTCGTTCGTTATGAACGAAAAGAGCAGGAGTCAGAGCGCTGGACTGTGAGAAGTAAAGTGAAAAAAGTTTTCACCGTTCCCTTCTCAGCCCTTTTTGCTCTTCTCGCCATCCTCGTTATTCTTTTAAGACCTGCGTACAGATCGTTTCCGTGAGGAAGAAGAAAATCCACCCTGTTGATTTATTCGAAAGAGCTACAAGAAAATTATGTGGATCTTAACGTAGTCCGGTCAATTGCATTTTTTTTTCTTTGTCGACTGATCAAAGTCAAATCTCTGATGGAATATTTCTTCGTTCGAGAAATGTAGTTTTATCGGTTGTATTTTTTCAACTCGAGATCGTCAAGACGTTGGAGTTTGTGGGGGGACGAGGGATGAGAGACGAGATAGCGTCGAGTAATTCTTGATTACTGAAGAATAAAAAGGACTGCGAAGTACTTATTTCTTAACGAAAGCTAATTGTCGGATATATATTTGCGTAATTTACATTTTAAGAGCGGAGAGAGTGCTCGTTAAAGTCTATTGCGTAAATGCAATTGGAGCCGAAGTAAATAAGAATCTCGACTAGCCAATTGTCACGGTTCAGTGAATCGAAGCTCGTGATTTAAAAGCCGAGGTGATCAACTTAACGACGACAGTCGCTCGTGACTTCACAATTTCAACGAAATTACTGCAATGTCTGTTTCGCTGCTATTTAAACGTCAGACTTATCCTTCACTGTCTGATTAATCCTTCGTTATACTACTCGATTTTAGAGTATGGCTTACCGTCCGATCTCTCGTTGAGACGTACTACTTAAAATGCGTTTATTCCTTCTAATATATATAAAAACAAATTTTTAAATATCGCAATAATTTCATGTAATATATATGTGAATCATATATTATAAACAATATCAAGGAGACACTTTTTTTTAGTATAATAATTTTTTCGCAATATAATTTTTGCTGCTTAATTGTTATTATGTATATACAGTTTATCTCTTTTTATTTATAAATTTATAATTCTAGTGTCGAATGATAACATTAATTATTAGATGCAATTAACTCTTAGTACACGATAATTTTCCGGTCTTTTATTATACGATGGATCGTTTATGTTCTGGATTAATTTTCATCACTTTTATAAATACATAAAATTATAATTTTTACATAGTTTTATTTTAATACCTTTAAAAAGTACTTGCAGGTTGTATATTTAAAAAATTATATAAATATTATAACTAATTACTTGGTACTCTTGTATTTTATATAATATTTCAAAGAAAAGAAATGTGTTGGAGACGAATGACCCAATCATGTGTACTATAAGGATAAAGGTAAGTATAAGATTAACGAAGTGGATAAAACAATAGACGCAATTTTATTACAGTTTCGCTATAGCAGTTGTGAAAGCACGAACTGTGCCCTTTATCGATTTTCCATTCTGCAGAGGTCAGTGTACCTTTAAAACTTTATCGGCCACTTATACCGCTGTTTTATCGTTTTTCCAAGAAAATCATTAAATACAGAATAAATTCTGCCAACATTCGTAACGTATGTCAAAGGTAGTGCAAAACCATTCGTTGAGAATGTGGTTCTTGGCTGCGGATAGAACTAGTAACTTATTCCACTTTCAGTGAAACTAACATTTTCATTTCAACGGTGATTCTATGAAATGTCGAGGATGAATAATTTTCCATGCTTCCGTGGCGAAAACGGGACTCGCACAGAGAAAAAACATATCTTAGTAAATATCTTACATAAGTTATGTAAATTTTATTAAAAATGTCAAAATTCCGTACAATAATAAAGTAATGTATAAAATAAAATGTTTATTATGTAACTATACGTATACACATATAAATACTGTTTTAATAAGAATTATTTAAAATATTATCTTAGATGATTTGACTTCGAAAATTTTATGAATTTGTTCGTTTTAGATTTTTCACGTCTACTAATGAATTCTAATCGACAGAAGAATAATAGATTACTAAATATCTGATAATTAAGCAATAAATAATAATCTTTTACTTTAGCTAAATTTTGTTAATAGATGCAAAGGTTAAAATTTAAAAAAAAAATAGATTCTTTGAGAAAAAATGTATTTTAATAAAAAGCTACTAATTAATAACTATATTATTTAAAAGAAATATTTTTCTAGTGTATATCTCTATTCAATCTGTCAAATAAGTCAGATTTATTTCGGATAATGACAGTACAAGTACAATCTGGAAAAATCAACTGAAACGCAGTTCATGCAGTCAGAAATCAGTTGACATTTTTGAATGCACCGCTTGGAGAGTCGAGATTAAAGTGTTCCCTGTCGTACGAACTCAGCCGTTCGAAAACGAATTACAGTACGCTTGCGCGTATTGCAGTAAATGGATTTATCTCTCAGTTGGCTTTACTATTGACGCATCGTCAGCAAACATTATTTCGGATTAAGTCGATTTGTTTTACTTAAACCCGTTAAACGGGCGGCCTCCTATCTGAATTAAAAAAAATAATTGAATTTTTCCATTTATAGTATGTCGATACTGTGTAATGTTTTATAAATTATATAATGAGTCGATTCGATAATGAGTCCAAGTCTCTTGACTGTCACAATTTATTCAGATTTTATACAGAGAAAGGAGGAAAAACATAATACATTATAAATCAGCAGTTTTCTTGAGCTTTTCCCGCGATAATGACGACGATAATGCGATTTCGATCACTATTGTTCGAGGTATTTGCTAACCGCCGCGCCGACTTGCGCCGCGTTCACTCTCGGTTGTATCTGCGAGGGAACGTTCCTCACTTTTGCCCCTCGGGATTGCGTCGGTTTACATTTAAATTTATAATCCGTCCCTCAGAACGAGGAGACCCCGTCCGAATGCCCGCAGTAAATTGATTTGCAGTATAACTCCGTTTCCTCGCCGCCGTCGGAGGGGTTCGCACCTCGTCGGTGAAAAGATGGTACAGCATGAAAAAGACATGGAAAGCTGTGCAAGCAGAATGGCGAATGGCGAAACGTCGGGGTGGTGGAAACGGCGGATGACGGGTTTGAGGAGGGAGGAAATGTAAAATACGAGATGGTCTGGGCGCGGTAAGCGATTTCCGGTTGACTGACTGACATCGGTAAGCTTGGCTCTGCCTCCGGGCAACCTTCTCACCGTCTAGTTGGTTTTCCTTCGCGTTCTCTCGGGCTATCCACAAGCGGACGTTATATACAAGAACGCACATGTGTTTGTTATGTGCAGACAACGTGTACAAACGTGTACACAGGGCCAGGATTCTCGCTACTCCGTTTTCCACTCGGAGGCTCGACCGCGATTAAGGTACTCCGCGACAAGACATGCCAAATTGCACGGTATTTCGAGGAGGCGGTTCCAAGGACTCGCCATCCACATTGCCTGACAGCAATTTCGATAAGAACTCATCCTTCCGACGAAGTGACGTGTATACTTGTCGAGATTCTTTTATACGTTATGTCAACGGTCTGAACTAATGATGTTATCGACATTTAAAGATTCCATCATATGTTACAGACACAATGAAACTCTTGTCGCTCTAGTTATGACGTCAAATTTACTAGACTTAAATAATTGTGGTCTTTTCATTTATGACAAAAAAACACGGAAAAAAATGTTTTATATATAATTAATTTTATGTTTTATATTAAATTATATAATTTTATGTTTTTGTATATAATTATATATGATTTTATATAATTATATATAAAATTTTTTCCCAGGAATATTTGGTTAGAATAATTGGAATTCTGATTGAAAATGAACGAATCAGAATTTTGTGATTAATGCTATGAATTCTGATTGAAATAATCGGAATTCTGATAGATAATTAGACTCTATTCGTCTGGATATTTTTCTTAGTGTACAATTTGATATTCAATACTTCACTATTCATACTAATATTTACAAATTGTAAGTATGTGAAAAGGATGATTTTATTGAAATATCTAAAACTAAACAACACAGTTCTGGAAATAGTTTTGTTAAACCATCAAAATAATTATGTAGGAAATTCATGATGAGTAATATTACATACAAACAGTGTTAATGTTCTAGCAACTAGCTTGAACTAATTATTTTGATAATTTAACACACATAAAATTATCTTCTAGCTTTTTGAGATATTTTAGCAAAACGATTCTTTTTATAAATATAAATAATATAAATATTTATATTATTAAATATAAATATAAATATTTGACGTACGATTTAACTTGTGCCTTAATCGTGAAAAGAATAAAATGCCATCGATTGAAAATATTAATTACATAATTATCCATTATAAATAACGATATTAATTTATTGTTGATCGAATAAAATTCTCTCTGAAATTTCTGTTAACTGATTGAGTATACTTAGAAACCATTGAGATTATGTATGTCCTTGCAGTTGCAATCGTGACTTCGAAGTTTCTACGCGGCGCAAGGTCTGTCTGTTTCGCATTATACTGCCAAGAAGCACGGTCCACGAGTTTCCGTTTTATACCCCGGTGAGCCAGCGCGATTATAAGGGACTCTAGGAGACAAGGCCGTCCTAAATTGCACTCGAGTGTTTCGTAACTCTCCTCGACGTTGTGACGATATTCCCTCCAGATGTAGTCCACAAAACCCTGTGCGCTCTGGGAGAAATCTCGCTTCTGTATAACCCAACGAGATACCACTTCCATATATATGTACGTAAGATAATTCTTATTAACGAGAAGAAAGACGAGAGTTGAGAATTTTCGTATCGCGTGTTCTCATGCTCGTAATATGTATCCAAGAAACGTGCACGCGATGAAACTTGCGATGTTATCATCATGTGATTATCGCGAAAAGAAATACAAAGTGTAACGGAACTTTGAAGGAAATCACGTAGCATAAAAGTTAATTATTTAATTGGTAAATTACCGTTTCTTTATTTGCTATTTATTAAGAATTAATTCTTTGCTCTTAAATCATAATTTTTATTTTCAATACAAAGAAGCGAAAAAGACCATATTGCTTGTCAATTTAATTTATGATATTACATATTTCAGTTTTCGTTTCGAAACATTGTATTAAGACTGACAAATAATCAGCGCGCAATTTGCTTGAATCGGAAATTGTAAGATTTATGCAAAAAATACTTTCAGACATCAACATCCGCTTTAATTGAATATGATCTTCTTTGCTCATTTACAATATATTAAATATTTCTCTGTTAAACTTTTACTATTTTTTATTTTAAGAGTCCTATCGACTGTTATGTGTAGAATATTCTTTCCTAGAAAAAAAAAATTATTTGGATGCAAAGAAATCTGGTCCTCCTCTACATTTCATAAAATGGTAGTAGTTGATTCACAAACCGAAAAACTAGTAGAATGGTCAGACGCCCTTGAGAAATCGTTTCGATCTTTTGGTCACGGGCTCAGTTCATCGTACAGAGAACGAGATGAACGAATTCGACAAGAGCGAGAAAAAAGAGGGAGAGAGAGAGAGAGAGAGAGAGAAGGCAGGGTTGCTCCGCTGCAGAGAAAATCGCGCGAAATAAAAGCATCCAATTTCCTGTGAATCGTCCGTTGAATCTCTCAGCGGACTTCCTCCTCGCTCTTCCTCTCGCCGTGGCGTCCGAACGATGTGGCGCGAGAAGAAAGAGCACGGAGGGCCGGTTCATGCTTTTCACAGCCGGACACGAGATGCCAAATGCAGTTGGCGAAACGTGAACGCCAAGGATCACGAGTCGAGGGTATAGGGTGACTCGCTGAACAGCGTGAAGAGCGTGGCGATGCCGAAGAGTGTCGGCTTCCGTCTTTATTCTGACGCAATCCTGGCATTTCAATTATTTATATCGCGCTATCAGCAGCACAATGAAATCTCCGTGATACGTCTCTCTCGTTTCTGCCTTTGTATTCCGGCTTTCTTACAAATTCCCCTTATTTGTTTCTACTTTCTTTGAATACTTGTGCAGAGCGGAAGCTGTTACTATTTCGGAAATAAAATAGACGTGCAAATAAAATTAAATGGAGATTGAAGATGGAATTCGCGACACGACGAAGTCCACAAGTAATAAATTCATAAGTGTACGCTCATTATTCAACTAATATTGATAATTCTTTAAGCCTAGAAAGAACGTTGTGTACAAATTTGATGTGTAAGTAAGCAAGATCATTAAGCGCTCCACTTTCAGTGATCAGCAGGGAATTTAATCTGCCTAAAAACTGGGACAAGCTTTTAAAAATTCAATCTGTTATATATCAATTTGTATTCTCTAGCGGTCAATATTATAAAAAAGCGTGATAAGTAATTTTAATTTTAAAAAGTTTTGTGTTATGAGAAGACAATTAGATTTTATATTTTTTATATCAAGATTGAATCAATTTGCTTATTCTTCCATTCCTTTTAAATTACTAATTAGGTTGTTTGATAATAAAGATCTAAAAATTTTCTTTTCTTTTATCACAAGATCTTTATAAAGATCCAGATTATAAATATTTTGTTATTAAAAGTGTGAAATGTATGAATTGTGTTACACACATTAATTAAAAGTGATCTGTTTCCTCGATAAAATTTACGTATCGATAGAGATACTATCACTGAATGTCAATAGCTTTCTAGTGTTAAAATATTATAAATATTTGTTGTGTACTATGTAAAGAATTGTGACCAATTCATTAAGAATTCCAACAGCAATGAAGGCATTCGTTATTAATGTTTACTTCTCTCTCAAGTCTTTCTACAATACCAAGACAGCTTGCTTGTGCAATACCGACAAAGCATTGTACACCTCAAGTAATAAAGACAACAGCTGCGGACCTGGATGCAAGAACTGCAAACTTCCCGCTGGATTGCTGATACGGCGTGAAGTTCACTTATTTGCATCGCATAATTGACAATACCGCTATTCGTCAGATATTCTCTGCTCCTTTGCTCTTCTTCGTCGGTTCTAACGATCCTCGATATCTTTTATCCTCTGACAATATACTTCACGCTCGCCTGTCTCTCCATGTTGCATGTCTAACGAGTGAAGAAGAAAGCTTCTTATAGAATCGCATAGCGGATACGTATCTCCGGTGCGATTTAAAGTTTTCGAGCGAACGTGGAAAAAGAGCTGAAGTATACTCGCGTAAGTCGCATCAAAAATGAATATCTTTCTTCCTGAAACCGGAAAGATGGGCTGAAAGTAACGAGCCCATCTTCTCAAACCGCGTGGCGCTTCAATTATTTATGACGTCTTGTTGATACCATCCTACACTAGTCAGTTACGCTTTTCATTGTTCTCTCTCTACACTACTTACCGACTTATCCTCTTTTTCTTCCTTGTTCTTGAAATATTAAGTTGTACCTTGACGGTTTTCTTACTTTTGCATTAAATAGACATATTTTTCGTCGTATAAAGTATACCAAAATTTACAATCTTACAATGAAATGATTATTAACTTTTTGGAGTTGACAGTGAGTCTATTAAATCCACTCAATTATATCCCTTTGGAGTTGAAGGTGATCCATTGGACTTACTTAATTATATTCTTTATGTCACATTTACAAATGTGAATAATTATTAAAATAAACTTGACATTTATTAATTTTTATACGAGTTATATCATTTTTTAAAAATTAATTAATGTCTTTTAATCAACATAAATTAAATAGGTTTTGCAGGCCTAGCGTCAATATAATTATATATTACAGATTTTGATGTTAGCTTCGAAGGATTAACATGTCATATTTTATATATCTTAAAAATATATATCTTAAAAATATATGGAATAATGACAGAATTATAATTTATCCGAAAACCAGCTATTAATATAAACGAAAACCAGCTATTTGCAATTCTTTATTTGAAAAATGTTTTTTTATAAAAGATGTCACAAGCAACCAAGTTCGTATTCTCTGCGGGACGTTAACGGTGTCGTAACTCGGATCAGAAGTTAGATCTACGGCCGAATTATGAGAAGATGTATGTCCTCTCGGACACCAATAGAGTTCGAAGAGGATCGCGCGAGAGACGATCGGATCTGCAACCCGTCGAAGCCTGCAAGCCGCAAGCAATTAATTCATAAGCGTACGCTCGACACAATGGTGAACTATGGTAGTACATATCCGTCTCTTCGCGCAACAATGCCACGCGAGCATCCGCACGTTGCACGAATAGTATCAAGATTTGAATGAGCCAATACAATGATAAAGGACCTGAATCCCTAGGAGGCGAAAGGTATTACCACACGGGAATACACGTCTCCGTGATTGTCTCGTTGATATGTTAATTAATGTTATTGATGTTAAGCAAGACTGCTCCGAGTACTCAATATGACTATCTATTAATCCTGTCGATGCAGAATCGAGGTTGCGTTAACCGATTGTTTCGACAGTCAAATTGCATTATCCGGCAAAATGCATTGATACGCACTGCACCAAATCTCCATGTCTGATAACAGATTTTCGTATGAAAATGGTTGGGTAATTGATTCAATTTTTAATTATCGCAGATCCTTCTAGCGACACCAGCAAATTGTTAAATGTCAACCTGTCAATCTCTTTGCAATTATCGTATATATTTTAACAGTATAACGATAATTTTTAAATTTTTTTCTATTTATGTTGTTAGCATAGATAGAAAATTAAAGTCTGCTATTCAGCATTATTATAAAATATTAGATATTCGCATATGCGAAGGATTTTTTTTTAGAGAGGGAGGCCAAATTTTAGAATTTGGAAATTTTAGAATTGAGACTTTTGAATCCTAGAAGGTAAAGTAGTCGATTATTGAATAATTGGATTTGTTTTATGTTTTACATTATTATTTTTAATTGATAATTAAAAGCCTATATCGGTCGAAGCTAGATCTTTAATGCTTTAAATAATTCAATGTGAATTATATATATATTATATATATATATATATATATGTGTGTGTGTGTATATATATACACTATATACATACAATGTATATGTGCATATATACCATATTTATAGTTATTCGAATTGCACGTCGAATTGGTTTTTCGGATTAATATTTTTCCGGGTAATATTTTTACATTTAAATGTTTAACATTTACTAAAATAATATTCTTATTATATGTTATTATTTTTCATTAATTACTAGCTAGTAAAAATCGCAATATTACATATATTTAATTTACTAATTTTCTTTTACTTTATTTTTCTTTGAAAATTGTACTGTGATTCTTCGAACTGGAAAAACTTAAATTTATAACACTAATCGTCTTGGATTCTCAAAAAATGTTTCTATAACTTTTATTTCCAATTCTTTCTTCTTTTTCATAATTAATTTCTTGTGAATACTCATTAAGCGTAGCCCGTTTATGCAATTTTAATTGTTTTTGTTCTTTAAGTTTTAGAAAAGGTCACAGCTCTCGCTCCCTTTTTGGCCCATGAACGTAGGATCTAGTAAACACTAACTAACAGTAATATAATGCGCGTCAGTATAATAATTCCCTGCTCAACAGTGTAATTATTACCAATACGTGTATTATATTACATTTATTATTGAGTGGAAAATTTTATAATAATATTGATGTTACTGTTAGTATTTAGGGATATATATATATTAGGTGTTGGAATTAATTCGTAGCGTTTTACAAGTGATGGGAAGTACTTTCATTAATGTATTTTTTAATGCTCATGTGAAATAAATAACATTCTTTCATTTAAAAACGCTACGAATTAATTCCAACACCTAATATATATATATATATATATATATATATATTCTATGTACCCTCCCTGGTGGAGGCTCATCGCCGTCGCAAAAATCTCTGAAATCTCGATAAGTAATAATTAACCAAGCGTAGCATAGCACATTTCCCGGTTTCCCTCTTACGAAGGTGAGCCGAGATGGCAAGTCTGATTGAATCACCATGATTCCCTCGTTGCATAACACGCGTTGCGTAACCACCCGATTCCATCCCGATTTCATCCACCCCTCATGGATTCTCTCATTTCATCCCTACTCTGAGAATCCTAGCCAACGACGCCTCGGGAAAACGAATCCTTTGAAGTCCCCCGTAATCGAAGAAGTAATTTCAGCGCGACCCTCGCTGGCAATCGTTTTTCCCCGGTCGCTTAGAATCGCGCATCTACCCTACGAAATGTTATTATCAGGAGCGCCCCGTCCTTGATAAAGACAATTAGCAGCATAATTCACGCAACAACTTTGTGAGTGAATTAAATAGAAAAAAAAAAGATAAAATTACGTATTTGTATGTACATTTAATAACAATTTATGTATTTATATTAAAAATATGTAATTTATTATCCATTAGTTTTTCTAAAAGTTTTACACGTATTAATATAATATAAATGTGTATATATATTCCTATATTAGAAAAAAAAGTCTGCAAATTGCAACAGCTATCATAATTTTACTCGAAATAACCAGAATTCTATTTGATATGATTAGAATCTTCTGATTCGTTCATTTTTAACCATAAATTTTTCTCAGTGTAATTATATTATTTTTGGGAACTTCTGGTTTTTGTGAATATTATAAAGCATTTATAAATAAAGGAATCTTAATATAAAAAAGAAAATTAATATAAAATATATTTTTGTACTAAATAAAGTTTTAATATTTATTTCATGTTAATGAACGTATGTGTAGCAATTTTAATCGTAAAGGAGAAAAGAGAGTCACACAAAATTCTTCAAAATTGTCATGTTGTCCCACAATTTCCATGATTTTCAAGGAAATTTTAGAGTAAATTTTAAGAGAAAATTCTCTCTGTGTGGGAGTTTACTTTGTTGTAATTTCTAAAGACTTCTTAACATAAGTTGCAATCGTACAACGTAATTCGCAAATGCAGCAGCAATCAGAAGAAGTCAATACCAAAGTACTCCATTGACGCTTCTAATTAATTATCGTGTTCGCAAATTACATTTTATAATTGCGACTTATATAGAGAAGCCTTTAGAAATTACACAACTAACTTCTCATCAAGTAGCAAACCAATCAAAATGATAACAAATAATGTAAGCTTGCTACTTAATTTGTCACCTGATTGTGTTTAACTTTTTGTCTTCACTTAAAATATTCCTTAATTAAGACATAATATTGAGTCAATTCTACTTAAATAAAAGTGGACATATTCTTATCAATGCCATTTACACTCTTCTTCTCTGATTTCCTCTATCTTCTCATATTGCGAATTCGCCGTTAAAATTAACATCGACATTTTCTCGGACGAAACCTAAATTCAATTTTACTTTACAAATCTAATTTAAGCAAAGTGAAACTCGTACTGTAGGGGCGAAACTTAGTTAACATTAAACTTCGCACACATATTGGATTCAAAATACGATTCCTATCAAATTCAATCTGGAATAGCAAGTACAAATCTTAACTATAGGAGAATAAAATCAAATTCGCGGCACGTAAACCGAAGTTGAGCGTAGATGCCACTTCGTAAAGTAAACGATGTCAAAATTAAAGGCTTTCCCTTTCTTGCTGCAAGAGACTGAGAATTACGCTTCTTTCCGAGATTAACAAAACAAAATTTTAATACGTAATTGTAAATAAATGCAAAGTCCACGAATGAATATGCGAATAAAAACAAATGTTACCCTGACGAAGGCGATGCCCTCGGAAGTAATTTGAATATTCCGGACTCAGAGGTAACAGTGAAAAATTCTTACCCGCGATTTCACAGTAAAATATGCATCTTTTCTAAAAAAAAAAAAAAAAAACTTCGCGAGACAAAATTCAACTCGTTGCAACGCTTAGCGAGAAAAATTCCACTACTTGGAGCGAGTCAGAAACTCGTAAATGTGATGGGGTAGTCGGTTCGAAAATTGCCGAAATTAATTAACGAGTGGCAGGAAAGGGAGCGGCAGGATCAGTGTGTACGCTCAGAGCTAATAGACAGCTACTGAGAGGTCTCGTCTTTTTGTTATAGGTGCGAGGGCGGCTGGCTTCAACTCGAGGGCAGTGCTCGCGTTTGTGGTCGGAACCAACGCTTCGACCGACCAGTCGTTCTCTTCTCGGACAAGCCGATCGCAACTCTACATATGCAGTAAGTACAGTACTTTCATCGCTTAATTTCCATCAGTGAACGCTTTTTGTATTGCCACTTTGTTAAGTTAAAAGCAATAAATTCTTCACTCGAGCAAACCGCCCCAAATTATCATTAATTACTCTTTGCATTATAAAATATCTCATCAGGAGAATTTTCTGCTTTATATATAAAATTTGAAACATCAAAGCATTTATTATGGCACTTTAATGTTTCAAGTAACATCATAAATAGACTAACTTTAAATATATGATCTATTTGCGCCGAGAAGGTCCGTTAAAATTTTTCTCTTTAGTTTCTAGAAATATAAGATTTTAGAACGTTCGAGTCGATAATTGTTCTCTAAAAAATAAAAGAGGAATCAGTAAAATCTTTCTCTCAGAATGAAAGTAGATACGTATCTACATCGACACGTATCTATTTTCATTCTGAGAGAAAGATTTTACTGATTTCTCTTTTATTTTTTAGAGAACAATTATGTCTTAAATGAATAGTGAGTGCGTAAAGTCAATTTAATGTCACTTTTATATATACATGCGAATTTTATTTTGATAATGTTATGCGCTACTTTTATATGGGAAGAACTTTTATAGCAGAAGAATAAATAGAATTCCAACGGCATTACGAAATAGAAACACGTCCTGAGCTTCTTACTACAAGTCGTTGTTATTTAAGTTACTGGAACAAGTAACGCTCATATATCGAATTTTACTCTTAAATACCATTAGACAGTGATATCCAAAAGATTGAATTCGCGTTTTCGAATCCCCAATGTTTGCAAAAGTTTCTCGCTCTGCAAGTATCGTAATAAATCAGATTTCGATAACTTGGAGAAGAAGCAAAGCTCGGAACGAGGCAGTATATATTTACACGATTCGCACCTTATAAGAAGCGATTTTCATTATCAAGTAGCTTTCTCTCGCTTCATCCATCGTTTGTACTTGAACATCAGCTCCTGAGAAAAGTTTAATTTAAATGCAAATTGATTTACCTTTGATAAAGTGAAATGGGGTTTCCTCTGTTTACTGCAAAGGTGAGAATTATTTTTTAAATTAACTTTCTTGACGACGGCGCCCACCATGTAACCGTATTTAATTACGTTGAAACTACTGTAGAGAAGTAATAATATGAAATTAATAGCTATTCATGATCAATGTGCCCTGGAACGTTACGAGCGTCAATTGAAATGGAATGCAAATTAATTATTACGTTTGATGAAACGTATCGATTTATTTATTTAATAGATGTAATCTTGTGAAAGACGTCAACATTTTATGATTTTGTACGTTTGCAACGTCGTAATTTAGGATTAATTTCTGCATCAATTATTATGTTTTTTTCATATTTATTGCTGATAATCAAATATAATTGAAATTATAGTAACTGGCAATTAATGCGAACGATCTGTAAAATTTTCATCCGCTTCGCAGTCGAGGTGAATTATTATGGCTGTCGTCTGAGAGAAAAATCTGAATAATTGATTGGTACATATTGTTGGGCCTCACGGGACTCGGTAAATGGTGAAAAAGTTGCAAATTCGTCCGTAGGTAAATTCCCACGTGGCTCTCCACGCGGTACCTCCATTATTTATGTTTCTTAATTGGCGCGTCCAGAAAAAGCAAATTTTCTATCCGACAACGAGAAGCTTCGTTACGGACTACTCATTAAATATTTATGGCGAAATCAGTGTCTGCGATATCAGCGCGTCAACTAAAGTCTGTGTATACATAAAACATCAGCAGTTTGCTACGCAACTCGTTTCTTTGATCGTGGCGCAAGATTCTAAAGATGTTTCCGCGATGGTTTTGATGATCCATTCAAACTTCTAAAGAGTTTACGTAAACATTCAAATTTGCAAGTATCACGCGAAACCCATATTTGTTAATTATATAGAATTCTTTGAAATTTGCAGTTAATTTTCAATATTTTCACCATCTATCGAACACAAATTGAAAATCGAGAATTCGCAAGAGTAACGTGGCGTACAATTTAATTCTACTAGCTCATTCCTAGAAGTAATTTCAATATGATGTTCAATATGATCGTTCAATAAATTTGTGGAAATCGCACTTGATTTCTATCGCAAATTATTTCCATAAATTATATGCGAACGAAACAACCGTACGTAAGATAATAATTGTATCAAATAGCATCAAAGTAAAACTCGATGAGCGTAAAATTGATCGACGAATTTGCGTGCTAATCCAAAGTAAAATATTTTGCAAAGAGAAGCATAATTTCTTTTTTAACTAGCAAGAAGAATATTTTTAAAGAACATTTATAATCTTCTTTTTACGTATACTTTATATATCCAATTAATGAAGCTTTAATTTGCTAGACAATTGATAACAATTCTAATTCTGATAGTCTTGAGCATTACGTGAGGAAATATGATTGTTTATATAAAATTTGTTAACAATAGAAGAATAAAAGACTTTAGAAGAAGTCACTGTTAAAAGTATTTCTAATCCGGAAATGTCTCTCGCGTTATTACTCGGCACTTTCTCAGCGAAAACTCCGAAACGCGGTTTGGTCGGTATGAAATTTATATAAGTTGGGAAGTTGAGTGTAATGTGGCAAACCCGTCGCACGCGACTGGCATAAATGTGTCAGGAATGATTTATGGCGTTTAACTTCCACTCTCGTCCACGGCAACTTCTTATATGAAAATATCTAGGAAACAAATGACAACCTATGAGTCGTGATGAGCGAAATTTATTTCAATAGGAAATTGAACTAGATATATTTATACACTCATCGAGAAAAGAGAGAAACATTAGAATAATATTTTGTCGAATAAGTATAAAATTTACTTTTATTCTCACAGATTTTCTTTTTTTCAAGAAAACGAAAATTATAACAGTCGGAATTTCAAAATTATCTTGTAAATGAATGGAAAAGAAACGAGGAAAAACGAAGTTTACACGGACGAGTAAACGTAGGTGGTGATATAAAATTGCATGACAAATTTTTCATGAATTTCTGGCTAAAAGTTTCCTAGTGTCACTTAATTGGTTAAATTAAAAAGCCGCGATGAAAATTCCGTCGGGTGGAATCTCAAAAGTACGCAATACATGCGAAACGTTGCGTAATATTTTTCAGCATCGCCTGTAAAGTAACGTATCCAGTCGAATTCGAGGCAATAATCGGATTCCCATGAAATTTCAACGCGCTCATTTCCATAACTACGTCCTTTTATGTCACCGTGAAACATTGAAATGGACTGAATTATTCAACCGATAATACGCGGCTCATACGTGGAATACGGACGGAAACTTTGTCTGTTATGTTTCAACATATTGCATAATGCACTTTAAACTACGGCCATTGTTCACGCGGGATATAAACCGTAAAAGGTCAATATACGATCTCGGTTTATCACGAAACGGGAATGCTTTCGAGAGAAGTATGAGAGATACTCGTTTGCCTCGCTTATATTTTTCTTCTACCAATATGTCAGATTTATTTGAAAATCTCTTTTTTTTCAAGAATGGAATATCAAATAAAAATAGCGAAATATGCAATAAAAATATCGAACAAAATAACTATCCACGTTTGAACGTTTATAGTGCAGGTTAAACTCAGTTTCATGTTTCACTAAAAAAAATTTTTTTATGAAATCGGTTGCAAATTTACATTATTATTGCTCTCTTGTTTTATTGTCCATTATTAATTTCGATTTATATAATCAACTTTGCGTGAGAATTTTTATAAACTATTTGCACATTGTTTTAATGTTTCAAAAATTTTTTTCAAAATAATTTTGTGTATCTAACACATAAACTATAAAATATCTTTGTAAATAAAAATGTAACAAAAGTAAAAATATTTAACACAAAAATTATTTGTGAATTTTGTAATGGCATATTATTTAAGTAATTTGTCCTACTGAAAAATTTTGATGGTCTAACAAAATTATTTTCAAATCCGTATCTAGCTAAATTGTTTGATAGTTCAACAAAATCGTTTTCTCTGTGTCTATATATTCGATTACACCTTGTGTTTGCCGGTTAATATTAAGTTGTGATGTATACGTTACACACTTGTTATATTATTACTTGAAATTTTGAACAGATTATTATTTAGATCTGGCATTTGATCGAAATATATCTACCGCAGATATTTTAGCGAAGTATACCTATCGTACGCATCTAATAATTTGCACATCATAAGTGCAATTAGTCAATATTGCTAATTTTCTCGTCGTACATTATTACAATTGAATTATAATATATTTGCAACTTTCACACGCGCAATCAGAATCGATGGATCCATTAACATCGATGATCGAGAGAAAGAGGGGAGGGGGAGAGAGAGAGAGAGAGAAAGCGAATTCGCGGTATTATTTTAAAATGTCAGATATGGAAATTAAACTAGAGGAGTAAAATTCTCATTGGTCATTTATCTTCTATTTATGCGTATTGTATAATGAATCTGCAGAATTTGCTATCGAGGATTTAACAATTTCGCAAAACAATGTTCCATAGGAGCAACAATGCTGCACAGTCGCGTGCGGAAAAGTCGAAATAAATTAAGCGAGGACGACATAATTACGATGTGATTATCACTGAATTTTGAATGATTCTTGTTTCCATAGCGTAACAAATTTACACCACTAACTTGGCATACTACATTTTGAAAGCGCACCTTTTTGCATCCTTTCTGCATTCTTTCTCTAACTCTCTTGGAATCTCTGACGAAAATTTATAATCGGCTTTACCGCCGCGAAAATGCTAAACTATAAAGCCGCGTCCTAGTTTACTTCGACTACTATTAAACCGGATAAACATTTTCGCTTTAGTCAAATTTTGGTTTATTATACAGCTTCAACGATGTAGAAAAGCTTTTCGTCGGAATTTAATGTATATCTCTCAATTATGTGTTGACGAGGACAGGTGATAACGATGCTATTATAATTAAAAGTGTTTGCGATTAATCTTTGCGATTTACATAGAAAATTTAAGACTCAGCGTTCGTGCAAGCGTTCTGACAATCTGCATAATTAAATGTTTTGGATGTTCTCCGCTTATGCCGAAGCACCAATCTTTTCTTTCACAGCTTCCAATTTACATGCAAATTAATTCACTTTTGATGGAGATGCCTTTACTCGTGACGAAATTAGTTTATTGAATTAGTAGCTCTAATTTTTGCCATTATCCGTTTCAGGCTTGTCGTCGTTCGCGACATCATACAGTCACGCCAAAACGTATTTGATGTTCAATCACGTAACCGCAGGTTAATTTAGTTGGACGGCCATCAAGCGCCAAAGGACACTCTTTTTCGGGTTGACGGCATTTCCGATGGCTTAAGTCCTGCCATCCTAATTTTCGGTTCGTTTCACGGTTCGCTGTCACGGCAGTCACCTCGAACTTTCGCGAAACTTAGCTGGTCGCAATAAAATCGATATCGCGACAAAAGGAGACGACCTCTGGCAACGGCATGCCTTATGCGCTCCATTAGGCGAATGAAAAGACAGGAAAGGCTTTGCCACCCACCTTTTTTTTATTGTCCGCCATTATTCGCCGATCTCTTTCGCTCTCTATATATATCTATAATATAAAGAGCGTCTTCGTAGAAAAATGTCCCTGAGCGAAGAAATGGAGTTCGTGTGTTTATTTCAAAGTAGCTTCCTTAGTGTGCAGTTTCACGAAGGAGAACAATACGGGTCCTATCGAAATATCATTTTCGCGAAAAGAATAATATCCGATAGATTGGAGCTTTATCCGTCGGGAAAAGCGCTTTTCTTTTAGGTACCATCGACCGAATTGCTTTTAGTATACTACGAACGGAGCAGAAATGTCAGATGGCAAGAGATCTCCAATTTCTCTTGAACGGTAAATCACGATTATATGTCCCGTGAAAAATATATTCCTTTGTTTTCCAAGAATTGTTTCTGAAAATTTCATTATTGGAAACATTGCTTCATATGTTATTAAATATTGAGTTTAATGCGGACAATATTAGGATTGTCTTACAATAGAGAGAAGCGTTGGCAATAAGTTACGAATAGAAAATCTCAGTAGAAACTTTATACACACATCAAAATATTCGTCAGAAAAAAAGGTGCCTAAAAAGATAAAAGTAAAGAGCTTCCTTATCTTTTTAAGAACAAATGATAGTCTGCGCTAAAGATCAACTATACAGTTTAAATTTGTTATTTAATTAGATTATATACCAAATCTTGTACTAAAAGTATTTGTTTATAATTTTATTCTGCTGCTATTTTCGCGACAATAGGATATCAAATTTATTTGCGTATATGAAAATCATTTATAAATAATTTTTATTTTTATAGATATTTATTTTTATTTCTTTAATTTTATTATTGATTACAGTTATATGTTAACTGAAAATTTAAATCAAGCTGAAGAATATCTTTTATTTCCCGATTTGTTCGATGATTGTTATTTACAGTAAATAGAATTGATAGAAATTGATTTAGTATTATTAATAGACATTCAATAATTGCTAAATTAATAATAGAAACTAATAGAATCAAGTTACTTTTTCTAAATATAAGAGATGTTTAAATAATATAGATGATTCACAAAAAATCACTTCATAGTTAATGCAAAAAATTGGAGTAGCGACGACTTCTCTATCAGTTTAAAAAATGAAAGACAGATCGTGTGTGGAACCCCTGTAGAGAGAGCCTATCATGTCTTAGCTGCGGGTGAAACAAAAAAAACGGGAAGAAAGGGACATCTTCCATATCCGTCGAACTGTGCTTTCGATTTTGCGCGAAAGCCCACTCTTCCTCTTTATACCCTTGTCAGACTGCAACCTTGATTGAATGGATGCGGGCCTGTGCCATGTCTGCATCTCCGAATTGCTGAACCTGTCGCGAGGGACGCTGAAACAATCCTATAGAATCTATTATAGATAATGTAAATAAAGAAAAAAAGAGTTAGAAAGAGAAAAAGAGAGGGAGAGAGAGAAAAAAGAGAAATAAATTGTAACAATTCGCGATATTACAGTTACCATAAAATCTGGCTTACTAAGCACAGATCGCAATAGCTCCAATAGACGTATGATATTTTAGTTTATGTGTCCACCTTGGCTTTGCAATACCAATGTCGAAGATATACGCTTCCATAAAAATAACATTCCCACAAGAGGCGATCATCTCCTATCGTTCAAGATACAAGATTCTATTTGCGACGAATGTGAGTTACCGCGCGAAGAATTGGACTGACGTAATCGATCCGGCTTAATCGCGAAGAAAAATTAGGTTCGTTATCCTTTCCCGGTGGGTATCGATTAGCAGATTAGTTTTATCGAGTGCCACGAGGTACAGATACTTCGTAACGTGTAGGAAGACGGAAAGAAAGAGCCTCGAATCTGATTCCGGCAATCTGTCTGCTTCGAAAGAGTCGGTCCCGTCGCCCGTTTCTTTTCCTCGCGAGTCCGGGGATACATTTTTCGAGATAATTTCCCGTCAGAACTCCCCCGGGATAGCTGTACGCGCTCATCGACCCCAGTGAGATGGGGCTAAGATAAGCCCGCACAATATCGGATTCGAATCCTACGTACGAGACGTAGGATGAGAGCACCCTGGGGTATTTTCTGGTCGAGTACAACGCGATGGTGCCGTATCCCACGCGATCCACACGTACGCGATTTATTCGCTGGTGCAAGATGAATATTTTATTAACCCATTAGGATAAGTCGACAATTTATGTCGAACGGATTTTGTGCGATAAAAAAGGACTTAAGGAGACGCGCCAAGTCGTAGCCAAAGCTCGCTAATATTTTAGGCATCGCTCATTGATAAAGTTCTTTGTCAACAGGACTAAGATAACATCTCGTTGTAATATCTCATCAGGTAAGCTTATAAGCTGCACTGAGAGAAAAGTTTTTTGCATGGTAAAATAATTATTAGGAGCTGCATTTTTAATTAATTATAATTATTTATCTTGCAATCATATATCACAATTATATGTTACATTTATATCTCACAAATACTAAAAACTTCTCTTAATTAATAGAAAATATTTGTAGTGTCTGTTTCATATCTATAGCATACTTTATATCTATATTTATGTCATACAAATGTTAGATATAAAAAGAAATTTTTTCTTTGAAAATTTAATTTTTATTTTAAATATTATAAATTTATTTACGTACATAAAGTAAACAATTTTTTTCAAATAAAAAACATTCTTCTCTCATCTTAATAAGACGCATCGCAACAATAAGGGATTGAATGCAAGGCTTTGTTATGATGAAACGTCTGCATTAGGCAAGTAGAGGTGTTAGTCAACATCTCATTATGAAAATTATTCGTGCTGTTCCGTAACAGACGTCGCATTTCCGATTTCAAGATAGAAGAACGGAAGGCGGAAGAGAATTGCGCGCACGCGGACGAGATGAAGTGAATGTGAAGTACGCAAATTACAGGACTATAGCGATTAATGTTAACGACACGCGTTAGCAATCTTGCTACGGATACTGGCAGCTCCAATGCACTGGCTTTTACCGAGAACAATCTGCTGACCTTAATCGCGCGGAACTGTTAAGTGCCTTTATACATCAAACCTGTCGCGCGCAAAATATTCTCAATTTGTTGCGAACTAAAGTGTCAATTCAATTGAATAATTATTTCATGGAAAGAATGATCTTGCTGAAATATCTAAAAATTTAACTAGATATAAATCTGAAAATAATTGTTGTACTATCAAAATAATTAAACTGGTTACTAAAATGTCAAAACTTTTTGCAGCATCGCTTATCATGCTTAAGATTTTTACGTAATTATTTTAATGGCTCATGAAAATTATTTTTAATTCTTTATTTAGCTAAATTTTTGGATACTTTAGCAAAATTGTTTTTCCTGTGTTCTAAAAAGAATATCATGCTGTGCTTCAGAAATACTTTCACCTCAATTTTTTTGTTGTAAGGATTTATTTTTATATCTACGTAATAAGTACGACATTCAGCATTATATTAGGACTGTTATATAAATTGCAAATGATCTCCCGTTTTCATTTATCTACAATTCTTTTCGCTTTTTCTATCAATTTTATTTATAATTTATAAGAAGATATCTTTCAGAGTTCTTTCGCTAAAAAGTAAACATCGTTTCACAATTTTGGATAATTAAAAAGATAGTTATTAAGCAATATTTATTTCTGTAATAGAATTATATGAGACATCATTACAGTGTTTAATAATGATAATTGTATCGTGTTATGCGTGCAATAAATTGTTCAATTGGTTACTTAAAGAAGCATAACTAATACGATGGCGGCGAATTATTTTCCTAAACGTTAAGCGTCACTCATATTACTACCAATGACATGGCCACTTCGCTTCGAAAGTGATTAATTGCGTCGCCACCATATTTCCGAAGGTACAGGATCGCCCTTTCGCGTGGATCGTTGCCCTCGGTGTAACGCTGTACGTAATTGCGCATCATCGAATTAGCCGGTCCTGCCGGTCGACCGTGCAGATAATTCCAGTAGATAAGAATCGAATTTCGTATACACGCCATTCTCAAATGGCCGACCCGGTGCACCGATGCATCGATAAGAGTCAAATTCTGCGTGAACAAATCCCCGGCGTTGTGCTCCGCTTATCGATCATTACGGCTAAATGGCTAATTGTTTGTTAAATGAGACTTACTGTGGCTTAGGCGATATCTCATTCGCACGTGATTTGACTCGATATCGTGCCTTCTAGTCGTTCATGTCCAAAATGACGTATTCTATCATATTATCGCGATGCGGTTTCACGATTTTTCAGAAGTGTTTCAAAATCTAGCTAGACATAGATTTGAAAATAATTTTGTTATACCATCAAAATAATTATGCAGGTAATTCAAGAACGATGAGTAATGCTACAAAAAATTTGGTATTCTAGTAATTTGTTTCAGCATTTTACATATCTAATTATTTTGATGATTCATTAAAATTTTTTTCAGATATGTAGCTAATACTTACATTCTAAGCAGAATCGTAAGGTTCGTAACATATTCTTGTAAGAATTTTTAAGTGCTTATACCTTTATACAATATAAATCTTTATAGACAGCTTCTTACTAGCCATAAAATTTACAATAAATCATAGATATTTACGAATAATCGTACATCTTACGATACATACGCATAAAATTAGAATATTAGTCATAAGTTCTTACAAGTTTTACGAGCACACGTTGCGAGTCTTACGATTCTGCTTAGAATGACCCATAAATTTTTTAATACTTTAGCAAAACCATCTTTTCCGTAGTGCTTTCGGTATTTATATGCATTAACACATTGGCGTTATTTATTTATCTGAGCTAATGTAAAATAAAATGCCTGTTAATATAATTTAGTCATTAAAATAGTTTATTCGAAAATCAACTACTCAATAGCGTTTAAACCAATCGCTAAAACATCGTTTAGACTGGGAGCGAGAAGGGCTTTCCTTGTCGAAAACGAGATTTTTCGCGAGGAGGAACAATGGTCATTTATCACGCGTAATCTCCCACCTTGCGAATTAAAAGCGAATCAACCCCTGCCGGTCGCCTTTGTCGCCCGCCAAATGCAAATCAGCCGAATTTTATCTAGAGGCAAGATAAACCCGGCGCGGTAACGATCGCAGTCCAGAACACAGGACGACGAGTAGAGAAGGTATAAATTTGTAAAATGTTCGATCACGAGACTTGTGTTTCTGACGAAACTGGGCGAGTTTGCCTCGATAGCAATCGATAGCGGTAAAATGCAAGGCAGAAAATTACATCGCGGGCCACGTCGTTCCCTCACTCCTCGTAGATACAACGGGAAAGTTGAAATTTCCGAAAGCGAATGTCAGTTAAACTAACGAACAAACCTGGGGCTAAAAACAGAGCGCGAAAAATAGTCACGAAAATGACATGCCACGCGCGCGGTGCGACGTTGTAATTTCAGCAAATATTAATCCGCAGACGTCACTTTTCGTGCTGTAATTAACTTCGGTGAAATTGCCGTCGAACTATAAGTCACGTAAGTGTCCGCAGGGAATAATTCGTTGTGTATTTATTGATATAATTGTAGTTTCGCGTTTTCCGAAAATCTAATAATACTCGCACAAGTAAGTGTGATATTAACTTTGACAGCAACACGTTTGACAGCCTCTTTTGATTCTCTTATCCGGAAACTAATTTTCTCTTTGACACGCGGCGTTGCCTAAACACATTTCGCCTTTGACCTTTTGCCTTTCGGCCTCCTCTTTTCATGATGTTCCAGTTCTGTGTACACAAGACTGTGACGATTACCATTTTCAAACGTTTAGTCGCTTTTGCTCTCCTTCGTCCACCGACCCAATTTCACCCTGACGAGTTTCTTTGCCTTTTCTTTTCCCCTTCCGTTTAATTAAGCTACGGGCATTAAGCAGTAGAAAGTTCCCATTTGTTATTCATTTTACCCGGAAACCTGCGCCTGTCTCGGTGTGGCTTTGCAAAAACTATCTGACAGTCAGAAGCTAACTCCGTTTTACCTATTGCTGTAGTTTCACGCAATATAGAACAAATACCATATTGCTTTTACGAAAAGAAATTAATTAAGATCTACATCTTGATAAAAACATTTAATTAAAATATCTATACATACACAGCGTGGCGCAAAATATCATATCATTTAATCCAATTATCAAGCTTGATAATCAATTCTCATTGAAAAGAAAAAAAACTCTTTAGCTATAACTTTAATAAATATTTCTTTTGAATAGTACAGAATTTGCTAAATGTAAACATATATTTTTTTTATACAAAAGTAATTAATTTGATTTAATTATTATTTTTTTGTTTAATAAATATTTATTAACCGTAAGTAAATGTTAGTGTTATTTACAAATATTTGTTGAATTTAATACATTTTTTCTCAGTGTACCAGTTCTGTACACTAATTTTGTTAAAATATGTTATATTTAAATCAAGTGATACAACATTCCGTATATCACTCTGTGTATTAATACTTTAACAGGTTATGTTGGGAATAAATACAGTTTACATACTCATTACATAATTTTGTCGAGATGTTTGTCGAGAAACTTCGATAAATAATTGCTGTTTATTATGTCAACGCTTGTAAAATTTACTAATCTCTTTACACACACATAGAAAAGGTCATCACACACACATTATCGATATCAAAAATAAGAGGATTCAATTAATTAACTATATATTTCAACTTTCAACGTGTATGCATATAATTTATTTCTGCAATATGCAATGCTACTTAAAAACATACTATGAATTATGTTAATTTTTTATTCTTTCCAATTAGCAGTGTAACGTCAAATGAAGCAATAATAGACATGTAGCAAGTACATACGTATAAAATGCGAAAGAGTATTATTGTGAATCAGCAAAAGCTTTACGATTGTTAATCCTTTACAATCGGATGTCGTATCACAAATTATACGCACGTACTATATCCGGAATTAATCCTCTTTGTGCGTATGCAAGTGGCAGGCAGGAAACAGGGAATTGTCCGCGTCGTTAAAAACTTCGACAAATCTCCGGGATCGAAAACAGCGTAAAGGCAAAGCCCGTAATTAACGTGTTACAGTCACGCACTTTCGACATTAATCGCATGACCGAATTGGATTTACGAGTCGCAAGAGCGATTTTCAACATTCACCTGTCGACCATGTTTCAAGCTACATTCTCGTGCTCTCCAGCATCCGCACTTGACACATAATCATGTCTCGCACCGAGTTATCGGCGTTAACTACCCACAAGGCCCAGCCTAGCGTACTTGTTAATCGTGCGGCTTTCGAGGCAACGCCGATGTCGGGATTCGGATTAACGTGCCTCGCGGTAAACTTCATCAGTGTCACTCGCGACGTCGAGTTCCGACCCGCACGTTTGCTCGGCAGATATTTGATCTCTGCGCGGGATCGAGTCCGTTCACGCCGGCGGCAGTACGGACCACGATCCGCTTTCCTCGATACGCTGGATGCTGAACTAATAAACGTGACATCGATACCTGGGATGAGTGTACATACCTACATACCTGCGCATTGCCACGCACAAATGAGCGAACTCCCGAAACTTCCTGGAGCGATTTGGTTTTCACCGATAGCGTTCATCACGACTCATTTGCGAAACATATACATATTCATGCGTATATACCGATAGTATAATTATGTGTCGTATGCACTGAAAAGCGATCGAAATGCTGAGACAAATTTCTAACGTTCGTGCTACTCTACGATCGCGATTGATGGAAGGGACCACGGAAGGCTATCAAGCGTAGAATTTGCAATTTTCTAGTTCTCTCGGTCGAGATCTTTCAGGTATTTTTGGGAACGGTGTATTCGCTGACGAAGCCTCGAGGTATATTTGGTCGCAGTATGAAACCAATATGCACAGAGTCGAAAAATGAATACGATAAAAACGAATAGTCAGTAATTCCGCTGCGAATTCGGATAATATTCACCACCTGAATTTCTTGATTTTAAAATTCGTTTTTTTATTACATTTTTAGATATGTTTAATATTTTTTTTATTTAAAAGATATATATATATATATATATATATATATATATATGTGTACAAACATAAGTTTCCTTTTGTTTTTTTAAAGTATCTCTTAAGCCTATTCTACAATGTGCTTTTTATTTTTTGTTTTCTGCTTTTTACTATTTTTTACATCTTGTCTTTTTCATTCTTATTCGGTTTTTTGTTTTATATCGCCCAGGATAAAAATTAACGAACTTTGGAAGAAACAGAAAACACAGCAAAAAATACAATTGTCGATAAAATAATTACAAAAGGGGAAAAAAAGCAAGAGATAAAGAGCAAGAAACAGGAAACAAAGAGCACATTGTAGAATAAGCTTAAGTGTCCAAAGACATAGTTTTGAATCTATAAGGTTTTTTTTTAAATATTTTTTTTGTACGATATATTACTTTTTGCAATGTATGTACCATTAGATCTCATAGAGTTGAAATAATTCTCTAAAAATATAGGATAACTCCGGCAAATACGCTGCGCTGGGATTTATGCCGCAAAGTCAGAAAAAATAGAAAGAGTGAGGGTAAATTTTCCCACAATTACTGTTGTCTTTATGTTATATTAGTATTGTGTTATGATTTCAGCTTCTCACTATTAACATTAATAAAATTATTGAGTTGAATCGATTTGTCACTGTAATAAGTCGCGCCATCACAAATTATAATCTACATAAAATAATTACTAAGGCGTGTAAAAGACTTGATAGTTATTTCGTGATACATATGTGTAGAGGAATAATAAAGCACATAGCAAAATACAAGTGCTTTACTTTCATATTTTTTGTTTAGTTTGTTGTATATCCCATCTGTTTACGGCATTTTTAGCGGGCGGGATTTATGCTCAAAGCAAAGTGCGCAGATTGAATTCAGTACTAAATGCAATAAACGCATTATATGAAATATATACCTCATGTCATAACACTTGTATTATATGTAGAAAGATTGTAATTATTATTATCACTTTATACATATATTTACCATTCTTATTCCTTAACAAAACTTATAAACACATTTTTATAAATTATTGTGTCATTATACATCTTATTTATGTGCATTATTTGTAAATTTTTCATGAGCAGCACATACCCCCCTTCCCTCCCTCTATAGTAGCCATCTATCTCACCCCTATGAGATATACGCAAAAATGCAAGGGCTTCAAAAAGTTTATTTTTTAATATAAAAAAATAAATATTTCGGATTTCTAATTTTTTTCAAAGTAGTAGATAGTACAAAGTTTTTACTAGTTCGTTTACTGTAAACATAGTTATAAATAATACTTAATAAATTAAGTTTTTGATAGATGCGGCATATATACTGGAATTACCCTACAAAAGATATGATTTTATTATATATTTTATTATATATTTTTGGAACTATCAGAACGCAAACGAATACGATAAAAACGAATAGTCGATAATCTCATTGCGGATTTGGCAGATTTGGATGGTATTCAGAGTTAAGGACTGTGCACAATCAAAGGAATAGGGGACAGAAACAGGAAATAACAGATTTCAACTTACCAGAAACCGCTTACACCGAAATATACGGCTTCTGATAGATTGAAATCTATTATTCCCTGTTTCTATTTCCTATGCCTTTGATTGTGCGCAGCCTCTGATTTTTAAATCTATTTCCTATTGCCTCTGATTTTGTTTTTTTTTATTATTATTTTTAGAGATATATGTGTAATGTTTCTTTTAATTAAAAAAAAAATATGCGCACGCAAGCATTCTTTGTCTTGCTTTGAAAATATTTCTAAAAATGTGCAAAAAAAACATAAAACTTTCGAAATTATTAGGACGTAAATGAATTTAAATTTCAGTTTCGGTTTAGAACTGATGGATTTGCTGACGAAAGCTTCTACCTCACTCACCGTGCAGTAAACAGACATTAATTGGTATCATCGTCGCGTTGTCGTGTTAAGAAGCGAGCCGGATCTGCTCCCGGTAACTTGGGCTTAAGGCGGTCCGAAACCGCCGGAAATCCGTTTTCAGTTCCAGAGCGAAACCGCACACTGTTCTCAAGACGCCACCACCGGGCGAGCCGGGATACGGTCTGGTGGATCACGACTTTACGCCAGTTCCTAGCACCCTGTAAACACTTAAGCTTCTCGCTACAGCCACCAGCCGCAAACTTGCATCTTGAATAAATATGACTGCGTCTTACGTTTCCTATAAGTGCAATTCCCCTTTAGGCAGAATAGCCTAAACTTGACCGCATACTCGTTACTTTTTAGTGCGGCAACACATAATGGTAATGGCATAATTATTTTCAAGGCGCTCCATTGTGAGCAGGAGAAGCTTTCAAGATATGTTGTTACGACAATAAGAAAATAAATTTCTTTAAAATAGCAGTATTACGCATCGGTAATTATTTTACAGCATAAAATAACTTTATTTTTAATTGAAACACAGCAGTAACGGAGAACGGGAAAATATACATCAATAAAGTACAAATAGAAAAAGATAGTATTCGATAATTGTGAATTTTACAAGATAATTGCGACAAACGATATTAAGCTCGGCATCAAAGAAAAGATAAAGGAAACACGCACTTGGAAAAACGCACTGCGATTGCAGCTACGCGTAAAGAGTTTGCGATAATTGATGTAGATGTTAATAGAACGGTTCCACTTTGTTAACCATCGCTTGTTTCTACTCCTGATAATATAACGATCCATTTTCCTCGCCACACTTTCTTGTAGGCTTTATCACTCGCGTTTTACTCGCGCTTTATTATAGCGACTATCACACGCGCGATCGTAACGTCCGAGCGCCGATTCGCACCCAATGACGAGTGTATGCATCGATTCGCCGATTTGAAAGCAACCGATTTATTGTCCTCTGCACTGACCCATACATTAAAGCCAATTCCATTGGACGAATCGAGGCTTTTCGCACCCGTTCGGCGTCAAAGCCATTCCCAGCTCCGTTCAACCGCATTGTTAACTAACGATGTGCGCTTTATGCGTACTGGAAACAATGTAAACACGTTATACTACTCGTTGGAGCGAACAAATGGAAGCGCCCCCTTTCTGTCCGGCGATCGGTTCCATCGTCCAGTCACGTAAAACACGTTGCGTTAGATTTTAGTCGTGATTTTACGTTTCGTGTTCGCATGATTTAAGATCGATTCGTAGTATATCTGATGCTGACAATTTATGTCATATTATGACCGACTGACATATCAACCGCAATATAATAAAAAATACATATTTTATATTTCTAACTCTAGAACACTATTGATACTTAAATTTTATACAAAAATCATTGAGCGCTATAAATTAGTGATCAGCTTTAGTGATCATTAGGAGATCCAATTTGCTATGCTAAAAGCTAGGATTAGTGAAGAGACAAGCTTTTAAAAAAGTCTATTGTATATGACTATTGTATATCAATCTATTGTATATCAGTTTATTATAATATTATCTCCTGTGATCAGTATTATAACAAAGAGCATGATATGTGATTTCAATATTTAAACATTTTTTGTGTTATGTGTTTTATTTAAGTGTTAATTGAGGAAACACACATACATAACTAGGGCAAAAGCGATAGACAAAGTCAGTCGTCTGTTGTGTCGTTAGAAAGTTTTGGCAATACATGTAACTTCGTACATGAGTATGCATTTCTATAAACGATGCAACAGTCGGCCGATATTTTGTCTATCGTGCTGCCTTTACTTATCATCTCAAAATTGAATGTGATAATAGGCTTGTTCTTTTTGGCTGAACTTTTGCACCAGTTCATCTTTCTTTCTTTTCTCTTCCGGAGGAAAAATGAACTGATAAAAATTCAGCCAAAAAGTATAGGCTTATTGTTTTTAATCTCTCTTTTCTTTTATTAA